>NC_057805.1:283476321-283484374 GCF_018294505.1 Triticum aestivum
GCCGCCGGAGCCGGAGCTCGAAGGCCGCCGCCGCTCGCCAAACCCCGCCGCCGGAGCCGCCCTTGCCGCCCCCGAGCCCTCCCGAGCCGCGCCGCACCCCGCCGCCCTCGCCGGAGCCAGCCGGAGCCCCGCCGGAGCCCTGCCCCGACGAGGTATACCTCGCCGTCGTTGCCGGTTTTGTTTAAAAAAACCGTTCGTTTAAAAAAAACCCTAGATCGGTTTATTTTCTTCGGTTTTATTATTTGTGAATGTTCACCGACCGGTTCGTTTCAACGAACGTGTTCGTCAGATTTTCTCTGTTAACGAACGTCCGTTCTTTAACCGTTCGTCAGTTTTTCTTTTTCGTCGGATTTTTCCCGATTATTTCAGATCTTGATTTCTGATCGGATCTTCGTTTTCGTTTAACTTTTCGCTCGTTTATCGGAATCAAGTGATTCAAGAGCCTAGAGTTTCGTCCCGAAATTCTCTTTCCATTTAACCTACTCAAACAAGTTTTTGCTACTGTAAAATTTGACCTAGATCCAGATTAGTAAACGAAGCTTGTTTCTTTCGCCGTTTGACTTTCGTTGCTTCGTTCGAGTTGATTCTTTTTGCAAACCGGAGTTCTTAAGTTGAAATTTCTGGTTGAATCTTTCATTCGAGTTTTACCTGTGCATTAGATGAGTACTTATTGTTTGCTTGTTTGTTTGCGATAGAGTACCCGGAGTGCGCCGCTTGTTACTTCGAATCGCTAGGTTTCGCGGATCATCAGCAAGGCAAGTAACACTTTGATCATATACCTTCCATACCCAGTTTTTATTGCATTAGATCTATTCCTCAAACATTGCATGATTAGGATCTAATTAAACTGTGGGTATTGGGAAGTATTTGAGGTAGTACCTATTACCTGTTCTTTTATCAAACCCTTGGGAGTTACTTCTACGTTTGCTATTATATTGCCATGCTATGCTCGTAGACGTGGATTGGGTTTGAGTGATATTCATGACAGTTGTGAGATTGTTAATAATGGTTTACTTAAGGTGGCAACTAAAACTCACATCTGGGTGGATTGAGGTACCTGGGTATTCCAGGATTGCCTGTTTTTCTTTTGGACCGCCACCCAGGTTCAAAGGGATCATGAGATTATTCATGCTAGAAACTTCCGTGTGCAGCCACAAGCTATTATGGGCTCTAGCATAGTTGACTAAGTTGTGTGAACTCTTACAGTGGTAGACTAGCAGATGTAGGGGAAAGTAGGTGTAACTGTCTACCCATACGTAAGGTGCAAACACTTCTGAAAGACTGTGTCTCGGTCATCCGTTTCTCAAACATCATGTAGTGCGAGAATCAAGCGGAGGCGATCGAGTCTTGTGGGGAAAAGTGCGCAAACCTCTGCAGAGTGTACAAACTAATCATGGTTAGCTGTGTCCCCGGTTATGGACAATTTGAGTATCTTGTACCTGGATTATCATGTGAATCTCATCACCATGTTACCTTTAATAAATTTTGTTGGGTTATTGATGACACTTAATTGGGATTGAGATGCTGTCAACCATCTCAATGTTTAACAACCACCATGATAGTTAAATAAAGTTTATTCCTTTGCAGTAGGGAAAAATTGGCTTTTCGCAAAAACTTTAACCATAGAGCTTTCCACCAGCCCTATATGCATGTAGTATAGTATTATTACTGTCCATTATTTCTCTATGTGTTACATTGCCAACATATTCCATGTGCTGACCCGTTTTTGGGCTGCAACGTTTCATGTTGCAGACTTTTCAGATGACGAGTAAGGTGCCTTAGGTCGTGGTCTTATACTCAGTGATGCCGCTGGAGTTGATGGACTCACTTATCTTCCAAGTCTTCCGCTGTTATCATTTTTAGATGGCCTTAAGCCATATTTATCATACTTATTCTCTTTGGAGATATTCGTTGTAATAAGTGTGTGATTGCTACTCTATTACAAATCCTCCATTTGTACTGTGCGTGTCAGCATTACTGATCCAGGGATGACACTGGTGCACAGCAGCACAGACTATTTGAGGTCTGGTCGCTACAAAGGTGGTATCAGAGCACACGCTGACTGTAGGACACGACCACTAAGCTTAAGCCCTAGAACACTTCTCTCTTCTCATTTCTGACCCCTCTCCACTTTCTAGTCTTTTAGGAATGGCGGATACAAGGAGAAAGTTCATGCAACCAGATGAAGACACGCCTTTTGGTCGACACTTGAAGGAAGTCACCAAGTACTTGAACATAGGAATACCAAGTATCACTGGAACCTACAACGCCACATTTCCCGAAGAGGAGAGCTGGAAGATTCAAGTTCACATTCCAGGAAGGACGTTTGTGCCAGTTACTGAACCCATAAGATTGGTTTTCGAAGCACCAACCTGGAGTTTAGGGAAGAGCATGGCAGCCCACATCGCTATGGGACGCACTGGAGAAGTCTACCATAGGGAGCTTAAGGATACTATTTATCAGATTTGTGGACGCCGAGACGCGCAATGGGAGATGATCAGAACCAGAGGGATGGATCAATTGCAGCTTTCATCCAGGAGCAAAACCAACATATCCGTCGCCTGGAGAACCAGATGTGCACGGACAAGGAAGAACTGAAGAAGGCATTGACGAAGATCAAGGAACTGGAGGAAGAACTCAAGGCTACACGCGAGGATTATTTGGAGGAAATCGTCGCACTAGTAGGGAAGATGACGACCTGGATAAGAAGATTGGAGTATTCATGGGAAATCTAGTGCCAAAAGCAAAGGATGACGAATGCACTTGTCCGGATAACTACATCATCATCGAGGACACCAACTCGGAACCAAGTGAAGATGACTTTGTTGATGAAGCTGGAGCAGACATCATGGAGTCTTCAACTGATCAGAATTTCTAAGTAGACCACCATATCAGTAGTAGTTTTCCCCATTTAATAGTATAGTGCAAGCACTATGTAACGCTAGTTAGATCGATTTCTATGCCTTGTTTGAATTGATTGAGTGATATTGATTGTATTTGTCTCATGAGCATATGGGTAGTGTTTTCCTCTAGACCTCATTCTATTCTGAACTCTCATCTTTTCTAACCCATCAGATGCCTCCGAGACGCGACCCCGGATTTGTTTTCCCACCAGAGATCACCCAGTTGATTCAGCAACAGAATGCCCTGATGCAAGTGTTAGTGCAGAACCAAGGCAACAACAACAACAACCCACCGCCACCACCACCTGTTGATCACTTAGCCCGTTTCTTAAGGCTAAACCCACCTGTGATTTCCAGTAGCATCGAGCCGATTGTTTCAGATGATTGGCTCCGCAAAGTTGGAAGGGAGTTGACCACTGCAGGATGCACAGATGCTGAAAGAGTGCGTTTTGCCGCACATCAGCTTGATGGACCCGCAACATCATGGTGGGAGAATTATACCGCCACACACCCTATTGACACTGTCACATGGGACCAGTTTCAGCAAGCTTTCCGTACAGCTCATGTTTCAGCAGGAGCTATGGCTATGAAGAAGCGTGAGTTTCGCAACCTACGCCAAGGAGGACGCACCGTAGGCCAGTATGTGGAGGATTTCAGTAAGTTAGCACGTTATGCACCAGATGACGTTGCTATAGATGCAGCCAAGCAGGAGAAATTTTTGGAAGGACTGAATGATGAACTGAGTATGCAGTTGATGGTAGCAACCTTCAACAACTACCAGGAGTTGGTAGATAGAGCTCTCATGATTGAAGGGAAGCAACAGCAGATTGAAAACCGTAAGAGGAAGTATGGACAAGGGAAGTATAACTCTGGAGCTCAGCAGAAGCCACGTTTTGCCCCGAAGCCGGGAGGACAGTTTCAGCATACCCATGGAGGAGGTAGTTCGCACAATCATAATGGCTCCAAGAATGGTAATGGGAATGGAGGAAGCAATGGACAGAACCGCACCAACCCATCTACCCCAGCCAAGAGGGACCTGAGCCAAGTCACTTGCTTTATGTGCCAGAAGACTGGACATTATGCCAATGAATGTCCTAAAGCCCAGAATGGAAATGGCAATGGAAGCTCTGGGAAGAAGCAGAACCCGTTCAACAAAGGACACGTGAACCACGTGAGCGTGGAGGAGGTTGAAGCATAGTCTGATGCAGTAATAGGTAAGTTTTTGGTTAAGTCATTTACTGCAACCGTTCTTTTCGGTACTGGTGCATCGCATTCATACATATCAAGGGGATTTGTGAATAAGTTTAAGATGTCCACCAAAGTTCTCAGAACCCCTATGTTAGTAACCTCGCCAGGAGCAGAGTATATGGCAAGCCAAGGATGTTTTCAGATACCATTGGCCATTGGTAGGCATGTTTTCCCCTCAGACCTAATAGTTTTGGAGTCGCAAGGTTTGGATGTGATTTTGGGAATGGATTGGCTATCGTTGTATGGAGGAAACATCGATTGTGCCAGCAAGACGATTTTGCTCACCACCCCAGAAGGAAAAGGGATCAAGTATGTATCCCGGTATATGCCGAAGAGGACTCAAGTGAATTCCTTATCAGGAGTTGTACAGGAGGAAGTACCAGTGGTGAAGGATTATCCGGATGTATTTCCAGAAGAATTGCCAGGCATGCCACCAGATAGAGACATTGAGTTCTTGATTGAAATTTTGCCAGGCACAGGGCCAATATCTAAGAGACCGTACAGGATGCCCACAAAAGATTTGGAGGAAATTAAGAAGCAGATCAAGGAGTTACTGGATAAAGGCTACATTCGCCCAAGTTCGTCACCTTGGGGATCACCAGTACTTCTAGTGGAGAAGAAAGATGGATCATTGAGGATGGTTGTTGATTACCGTGGATTGAATGAAGTGACCATCAAAAACAAGTACCCACTGCCGATGATCAATGATTTGTTTGACCGCCTACAAGGAGCTAAAGTATTTTCCAAGATCGATCTACGATCAGGATATCATCAGTTAAAGATTCGAGAGCAGGATATACCTAAGACGGCTTTTACCACCAGATATGGATTGTATGAGTATACCGTTATGTCATTTGGTCTGACTAACGCACCTGCCTATTTTATGAACCTGATGAACAAAGTGTTTATGGAGTTTTTGGATAAGTTCGTCGTGGTGTTCATTGACGATATTTTAGTCTTTTCCAAGAATGAGGAAGAGCATGAGGAGCATTTGCGATTGGTACTTCAGAAGCTCAGAGAACATTAGTTATATGCCAAGTTCAGCAAATGTGAATTTTGGCTGAAGGAAGTTGGATTCCTTGGACATGTTATTTCTGGAGAAGGAATAGTAGTAGACCCTGCCAAGGTTGACACAGTGACAAGCTGGGAATCACCCACGACAGTTGGAGAAATCCGGAGTTTTCTTGGACTTGCAGGATACTACCGGAGATTCATCGAGAATTTCTCGAAGATTGCTAAGCCCATGACTGAGCTATTGAAAAAGGACACCAAATTCAATTGGACTGAGGATTGTGAAGCTAGTTTCCAAGAGTTGAAGAAATGATTGGTTACATCACCAGTGTTGATTCTGCCAGATCAACGCAAGGATTATGAAGTTTATTGCGACGCTTCTTGTCGAGGACTTGGAGCAGTGCTTATGCAGGAAGGAAGAGTTGTGTCATATGCTTCACGACAACTTAAACCCCATGAGATGAATTATGCTACGCATGATTTGGAGTTAGCAGCCGTGGTGCATGCGTTGAAGACATGGAGACATTTTCTCATCGGAAACCATTGTGAGGTGTATACGGATCACAAGAGTTTGAAGTATATTTTCACGTAGAAGGAGTTAAATCTCAGACAGAGGAGATGGTTGGAGCTCATTAAGGATTATGATATGAGATTGCATTATCACCCAGGAAAGGCTAACGTAGTAGCAGACGCGTTGAGCCGCAAGAGTCATGTCAACACCCTCATGACAGGAGAGTTACCTCAGGAGTTAGCCGAGGACCTTCGCGAACTATGTTTGGAGATAGTCCCAAGAGGCTATTTAGCGACACTGGAGATTCAGTCTACCTTGATGGAAAGGATCAGAGAAGCTCAGAAGACAGACAAGGAGATTGAGAGATAAAGGAGAAGATGAGCAAAGGAAAAGCCAAGGGATTTCGTGAGGACGAGCACGATACCTTATGGTTTGAGGACTGCGTTTATGTGCCCAATGATCCGGAGATCAGGAAGTTGATTTTGCAAGAAGCCCATAATTCACCGTACTCGATTCACCCAGGAAATACCAAGATGTATTTGGATATGAAGAATACTTTCTGGTGGACCAGAATGAAGAAGGATATTGCAGAGTATGTAGCAGTTTGTGATGTATGTCAGAGAGTGAAGGAAGAGCATCAGAAGCTAGCAGGATTGCTACAACCATTGCCGATACCCGAATGGAAGTGGGATAAAATAGGCATGGATTTTATCACGGGATTACCCAGGACTCGTTCAGGCTATGACTCAATATGGGTTGTAGTCGGCCGTTTGACGAAAGTGGCTCATTTCATTCCAGTGAAGACCACTTACACCAGTGCTAAGTTGGCAAAGATATACATGACCAGGATCGTATGTTGGCATGGAGTTCCGAGGACCATTGTATCAGACAGAGGAACCCAATTTACCTCGAAGTTTTGGAAGCAGTTACATGAAACTTTGGGAACCAGGCTAGAATTTAGTACAACTTTTCACCCACAGACAGATGGACAGACCGAGAGAGTCAAACAGATTTTGGAGGACATGTTAAGAGCTTGTGCACTAGATTATGGATCTAGTTGGGACGACAATTTACCATATGCAGAGTTTTCGTATAACAACAGTTATCAAACCAGTTTGAAGATGGCCCCTTTCGAAGCTTTGTACGGAAGGAGGTGGAGAACACCGTTGTTATGGGACGAAGTTGGAGACCGTCAGTTGTTTGGACCAGATTTGATTAAGGAGTCTGAACAGAAAGTGACGTTGATTCGCGATAGGCTCAAGGTAGCCCAGTCCAGGCAGAAGAGTTATGCTGATTCTAAACGAAAGGAGACAGTTCACGAAGTTGGAGACAGAGTTTATCTTCGAGTATCACCACTTCGAGGAGTGAAACGCTTTGGAGTTAAGGGAAAGTTAGCGCCCCGTTTTATCGGACCATACAGAGTTTTGGAACGTATGGGAGAAGTTGCCTACAAGCTGGAATTGCCCGAAGGATTGTCTGGAGTTCATGATGTATTTCACGTTTCCCAGTTGAAGAAGTGCCACGCAGAGATGGCTGAGATACCACTGAGAGATACTGTGCCGCTGGAAGCGATTCAGCTGGAAAGTGATTTGACCTATGAGGAGAAACCAGTTAAGATTCTTGAGTATGCCAGCCGAGTTACCCGCAGTAAGGTTATCAAGTTTTGCAAAGTCCAGTGGAGTCACCACACGGAAGATGAAGCCACCTGGGAGCGAGAGGAAGATCTACGGAAGGATCACTCCCACCTGTTTTCTAGCCAACCCGAATCTCGAGGGCGAGATTCATCTTAAGGGGGGTAGGTTTGTAACATCCCAAATTTTCAATTTGGTATGTTATACATAGATCATCATTGCATATCATATTTTATTGCATTTCGACAAATCCTCGATAAATCCTAAGCAACTCAAGGACCCTCGGAGAGAGTTGGGGATTTTCCCGATTTTTCATATTTGATTTTCATCAAATAATAAAACGAGGATTTTTGGTTTTAGTTATTTTTCTCTCCGGAAAAATATTTCATTAAAAATAAATGAGAGGAGAAAATATGACTTCTCCAAAACAATTGAAATATTGGAGGAAGAATGTTAAAATCATTTATGGATTTTATTCGGATTTTATTTGCAATTTTTATTGCATTAAAAAATATTGCATGTTTTCAAGAATTTATGTTTGTGTCAAAAAAATGTTCACCCTGTTCTAAATATTCTAACTAGACGAGGCCCCGCCGAGCCGCCGGCCCATCTCCGCGTTCTCCTCCGCGCGCACGCCGGACGCCGCCGCCGTGTCCGCCACGGACACCCCGCCGCCGCGCCTTGCCCCCTCCTCCAAGCACCCCTCCCCCCTCCTTTATAAGCCCCCGCCGCCACCCCCTCCCTCTCAC
>NC_057805.1:283484818-283566663 GCF_018294505.1 Triticum aestivum
TCGAAGGCCGCCGCCGCTCGCCAAACCCCGCCGCCGGAGCTGCCCTCGCCGCCCCCGAGCCCCCCCGAGCCTCGCCGCACCCCGCCGCCCTCGCCGGAGCCCTGCCCCGACGAGGTATACCTCGCCGTCGTTGCCGGTTTTGTTTAAAAAAACCGTTCGTTTAAAAAAAACCCTAGATCGGTTTATTTTCTTCGGTTTTATTATTTGTGAACGTTCACCGACCCGTTCGTTTCAACGAACGTGTTCGTCGGATTTTCTCTGTTAACGAACGTCCGTTCTTTAACCGTTCGTCAGCTTTTCTTTTTCGTCGGATTTTTCCCGATTATTTCAGATCTCGATTTCTGATCGGATCTTCGTTTTCGTTTAACTTTTCGCTCGTTTATCGGAATCAGGTGATTCAAGCGCCTAGAGTTTCGTCTCGAAATTCTCTTTCCGTTTAACCTACTCAAACAAGTTTTTGCTACTGTAAAATTTGACCTAGATCCAGATTAGTAAACTAAGCTTGTTTCTTTCGCCGTTTGACTTTCGTTGCTTCGTTCGAGTTGATTCTTTTTGCAAACCGGAGTTCTTAAGTTGAACTTTCTGGTTGGATCTTTCATTCGAGTTTTACCTGTGCATTAGATGAGTACTTATTGTTTGCTTGTTTGTTTGCGATAGAGTACCCGGAGTGCGCCGCTTGTTACTTCGAATCGCTAGGTTTCGCGGATCATCAGCAAGGCAAGTAACACTTTGATCATATACCTTCCATACCCAGTTTTTATTGCATTAGATCTATTCCTCAAACATTGCATGATTAGGATCTAATTAAACTGTGGGTATTGGGAAGTATTTGAGGTAGTACCTATTACCTGTTCTTTTATCAAACCCTTGGGAGTTACTTCTACGTTTGCTATTATATTGCCATGCTATGCTCGTAGACGTGGATTGGGTTTGAGTGATATTCATGACAGTTGTGAGATTGTTAATAATGGTTTACTTAAGGTGGCAACTAAAACTCACATCTGGGTGGATTGAGGTACCTGGGTATTCCAAGATTGCCTGTTTTTCTTTTGGACCGCCACCCAGGTTCAAAGGGATCATGAGATTATTCATGCTAGAAACTTCCGTGTGCAGCCACAAGCTATTATGGGCTCTAGCATAGTTGACTAAGTTGTGTGAACTCTTACAGTGGTAGACTAGCAGATGTAGGGGAAAGTAGGTGTAACTGTCTACCCATACGTAAGGTGCAAACACTTCTGAAAGACTGTGTCTCGGTCATCCGTTTCTCAAACATCATGTAGTGCGAGAATCAAGCGGAGGCGATCGAGTCTTGTGGGGAAAAGTGCGCAAACCTCTGCAGAGTGTACAAACTAATCATGGTTAGCCGTGTCCCCGGTTATGGACAATTTGAGTATCTAGTACCTGGATTATCATGTGAATCTCATCACCATGTTACTTTTAATAAATTTTGTTGGGTTATTGATGACACTTAATTGGGATTGAGATGCTGTCAACCATCTCAATGTTTAACAACCACCATGATAGTTAAATAAAGTTTATTCCTTTGCAGTAGGGAAAAATTGGCTTTCCGCAAAAACTTTAACCATAGAGCTTTCCACCAGCCCTATATGCATGTAGTATAGTATTATTACTGTCCATTATTTCTCTATGTGTTACATTGCCAGCATATTCCATGTGCTGACCCGTTTTCGGGCTGCAACGTTTCATGTTGCAGACTTTTCAGACGACGAGTAAGGTGCCTTAGGTCGTGGTCTTATACTCAGTGATGCCGCTGGAGTTGATGGACTCACTTATCTTCCAAGTGTTCCGCTGTTATCGTTTTTAGATGGCCTTAAGCCATATTTATCATACTTATTCTCTTTGGAGATATTCGTTGTAATAAGTGTGTGATTGCTACTCTGTTATAAATCCTCCATTTGTACTGTGCGTGTCAGCATTACTGATCCAGGGATGACACTGGTGCACAGCAGCACAGACTATTTGAGGTTTGGTCGCTACAATTTAGGTTTTACAGCCCATTTCATTTTTTTTGCGAATACACCTATTTCCTGGGATTTGACTCAAAATATAATCTATTTCCTGGGCTGGCCAAAAATTATAATAGCCGATTTACTATTTATGATAATTTACAGTGCATTTGATTATTTATTCGAATACACCTATTTACTGAGCTGGGTCAAAAATAATATTGCATACATGCAGCGCATTTACCATTTCTGATAATTTACAAGCCATTTGATTTTAGTGGAAATGGACACATTTTCTGGGATGGGTGAAAAAACAATGATGGTCTGGACGGAGCATTTCGTATAAAAATAATATTGAGATACAAATATTATCAAAAAAATTAAGTTAGACATGGTAATCTTATTATATAATGAATGAACTAGGTTGTGCATTTTATTAAAAGAAACATAGGCTAGGCTGCGCTTATTTTAGGATATTGTGTACAACTGTTGGCCAAGTTGCATTGCTAATTTTCAAAAAAAGGCATGTGTAGTACAATACAGCTTTGGCTACTCAGCCCACATTCAATGACTCCGGAAAGGCCCAAATAAGGCTTCTGTAAAAAAATTCGAAGTCACTGAGCTCAGTTAAAAACTTAAGAAAAAAGTTAGAGTACAATGGAACCTAATTAAAAGCTGTCACGAGTGAAGAAATAATTCAACGGGTCCCACTTGTGTGTGTGTTTGTGTGTGAGAAAGAGAGAGAGAGAGAGTGAGACCCATCGGTCGTTCCTCGTAAATACATCTTTCAGCCATATGCATTGCTGATGCTCAGTAAAAACTTATATAGTTGACACAATCATATAGAACATCATAGCTCACTGAACTTGCATACAAAAATTTCATGCAGGCGGCACAATCAGGGTGGAGGCAGTGGATCGCTATGGGTAGGGCTATGTTGAAACCAACAAACTCGTACATAACGGTTCATCATCTTTATCAATGACGGGGAAATATCTTGAGCGCTGCGCAAAGAAAACAGACAGACAACACAATAAGTTCTGCTGGCACATTAAGTTGACGTACAACCCTTTCTAAAAATTTCCAGGTACAAAAATAGAATAGGTCACAATCAAATGTACTAGCACATCAGTTCTTCACACCGATAGCTCGGATTTATCTAGTATCTGGAAGATTCAATTGTTACCTCAAATTAGAGCACATCCTGTTAACCAGCCCTTCCTCTTCTCCCAAAGAAGCAGTGGCCTCCGCCGCGCGATGGAGTAGGCCTTGTGCCATCCATCGTTCCGAGCAACATAGGGAAAGTCTGACATTGACTCATGTAATGGACGTCGTCGATGGACCATGGCAACAGCGCCGGCGGCATGACTTTGATTGATGGATTGACCACTTCTTCGACATGCACGAACACTCGATACAGGTACATCCCTATTGTGGTCCGCAGCAGCCTTGGTGGCGACGAATAGTACAACCACAGTTCTTGCACCGTTATCTAAACACCAATCACCTTTGGTATGGTCGACGACTTCTTCATCCATGCCATAACCGTCAGAGCCCAGCTGTCTAGAGGAACAAACATACTTAAGATCTCACCTCCAAGGTCGTTGATAAGCTCATTCATGGACTCACTGTTACAAGCACGTCGAGGCATGCCGTGGAAGGTAAGCTTTGTTAAAAACTCAAGCTCAGAGTGCACCGAGCCCCATCCTGGGTGCCGCCGATCAAAGCTCACCAGCGCGCCATCGCAGAACAAACGCCAGGAAGATTTGAACACACGACTGCAGTCGAAAGTTGTCCGAAACCTGACAAAGAAATCAGCCGGTGGTGGACAGACTTTGATGAGCAAGTCACGTATTTAGATGTCATGCGCGATGCCAAGAGCTTTGACAAGGTCGCCCGGCGAAACGGGAGGCCAGTCGAAGAGCGCCCGAAGGAATGTCTGACCTCAGGATCTCCGGCTCAGAGATGTGCGTTAATCGGCGACATGATAGTGCACTTGACTACAGGGAGTACAGCAGGGGGATTTGGGGGAACTGGAGAAGGAATCAATAATGTAGAGGTGGGGGTGGGGCGGAAGATTGGGGATGAAATGGTAGCATGAATTTCGAACGTGCACCAATATGCTCTCGACGAGCAAGTGCACAAAAACACCGGTGGCGCCCACATGTCGTCCTAAGAGTCCTTTTTCTTTCTTTTTTTGAGAGCCCGACCTGAGAGTCATAATTGACTTGTTTGGCATTGCGTTACTACTCGGCCTATATTCAACGACACCTCACTGGCCCAAACAGGTGTACATCATCGAAAAGACACTAAGCTCAAACTATAACTTGAAAAAAGGAGATATACTCTGAACACAGGAGAATGGCGATGCCCTCATTTACCACACCAACAGTTTTAGACAATAATCAGTTTGAAACAACGATATATCCAACATTCAAACACTGACTAGTGACTACTACTGACGTAAACAACAATACATGATAGTTCATAAGAAGTCTTACTACACCACCAAAACGCACCCTTCTGCAGCGCTCAGACTATTGTGATCTGGACGAGAATGACATCCTAAATAGAGGCAACAATTACATAGTAAGAGTGACATAGACGAGGATGACCAAGTGACAAGGAATATGCATAACAAAAGAGAGAACTACCCATCTAGAACAAGCAACAAGGACAACAAGTCATTCGAAGCGGGATGATCTAACACCATCATAATTTGCAACCCCACTTCAGCCACAAGTAATCCAGAGACACCAGTACTCCACCCTTTCGATGCAACAACCCAATTACCTATCAACTTGAAGGCTTGAAGCACATCACTGCCTGTCGGACTTGAGACATCCAAGGATCAAAGTTAATACAAATGCCTTTGTCATTCTCACCTTCTTTTGGCTGCAGGCTGTATCGTTGACAATCTGGGGAGTTTGCTCCCGATGTCCTAGGGCTCACCGTGTAGACACAAGTTTCCATAGCAAACATAGCGACTCCGCTATCAAGGTCCTTGCCAACAGTGATCTCCTGGTTAATTGAATAGTTGAGTCTGAGAAACAGACAGTGTTAACCAAGGCTGCTTACCCGCCTCAAACTCAAAAATCCTGAAGGCCCCAACAAGCTGGTATCCTGCTCATAGACGTAACAACCACTGTCTCTATACTAACATATTTCATGATGCTTGTACACAGTGGGGTTTTTGCACTATAACTTCTCCGACTCATGTGTGTGAATGATCAACAGTCTTTTGCCGTCGTTTGATCGAGCGAGGAACCAGTTGTGCTTCCTTGTTTTTGGCAAAGGTGGTGTGATTACAAAGGGCAACTGTAGGGACACTGCATCAGATAAAAAAGGACATGCATTGTTAATGTAACATTAGCATTGTTCAGAGTATGAGCAGGATAATGCAAGAAACATCATTGATATGTCCCTGTTGGAACTGAGAGGGAAATACAAGGAAATTTATATTGGGTTCGAAAATATAGAAGTGCCATTCATGGTTATACTCATGTTATCTCGCAATCGATTCTTCACAGGAATCTACCATGTCATGTATGTTATGTAATCATGTTCTGTCCTCACAAACTAATTCTTCAAGGAAACTAACAGACCATGCATTGTTATATACTCATATTCCGTGGGAATTTTTTTGTGAGGATATTATTCTAGCCATTGATTGTTGAAGGGCGAATATAGGTATGTACACATGGTAAGCATTACAGGATTTCACTACTTCCAAATATAGAGTTCTCCATATGCCCATTTACTTCCCTGATGTATGGTTAGATGAAACCAACAATGTGATGCATGTTTCTACATCATGAAAATGAGGAAACTAACATGGCTATTGATACACACTCATATTTAGTAGTATATAGATTACTATAAAGTAAGGAGAATATCCATATCTTCCTAACCGTTTGATTATTCAAGGGTACAAATTGGCTGTAATGACATGGTCACAATCACATGAATTAACTCATTCCAAATATAGCTAATTTACGGTGTCTCTAATACATCGCCATAGTTCTACTCAAATTCTGCTCAAACAGGGATATGCCACTCATCACAAAAAGTTCAAACAGTGCCATGGCGTTATCATTAAGATCAGGCGAAAACAACTTACACGCACCGTCCTAGCAATATGTTGTGCCATCTGCTTTGTTGATCATGTAGATGATGTCACTGTGTTCAATAGCATCACAGAAGTGTGTATCAGCTTTGATGATCCACTGCGAGTTGAGTTATATCCAGCTAAAGAAGGCACTAGCGTAAAGATAGGCGATTCTGCGGTCGAACAAGGCAATTATCTTGAATTCTGCATAACCCGCATGTCGTGTGGGCACTTGGCAGATTACAATCTTCTGCAAAACAAGGTACATCCAACTAACATGGTAATCTAGATGACTTGGACCATGACGGTAAAACCCTATATAATCCAACAGAGGAAGGATAATCTCATGGAAGGTGTGGAAGTTCACGAGCACCAACTTTTTCCCGTCTTCTCTAATGGCAGCCATCCAATGGGCATGCCGACCTAGTACATACCTACCAAGAAGTTTCGGGTGATGGTGATCGGATCGAAGTCGAGGGAAATGATGTACTATGACCCACTACATACCTGCAAAAAAGTTTGGCTAATGGAGGTCGGATTGAAGTCGAGGGGCATCATGTACGCCTTTTTGTATCATGGTGAGCAAATCTCGCAAGACCAGATAGCAGCAAGCAGGGTGTATTGAAAAGCTTAGGCCTCGCTTCGATGATGGCAGTGTGCATGTCCCTCGAGCATGCAGCTAGTCGCACGACACTCAACATATCCATAAATGAACAACAGAGGTCAAGGATGTCACTGGGGAGATTGCTCCAATCGCGGCTCATATGGATGCTGCGCGGTTCGCGTTCGGCCATGGTGGAGCTTGGAAGGTGGGGTTTTTGGGGCTTGATTTATGGGGGAGAAGGCTCTGAGTGCTGGAGCAGCTAGCGAGGGAATACTGGTACCGGGGGAGGCGAGTGAGGCGAGGGTACGCGGGGGCATAGTGAGATGATGAAGAGTGACCTCAGGATCTCCGGCGAGACGGAGATGGAGATGGAGTGGTGCTAGGGAGAGGGAGATGAGGCGAGGCATGCTATACATTGGCAATGATAGTAACTGCACAGTGCACAAGGTGAGGCTGACTTTGGTAACCCGAACACCCCACCTGGACTAGTGTCACCTCGGGTGCAGGGTCTTGTCACTTCACTTCAGAGTAGTACTGTATAGCGGAAATAGGTCTCCCATGCTAGCATGCCTCTGGGTTCACTTCATCCTCCATGAATCATCCATATTGTGAGCAGAACCAAATTCTCGTGCATGCGGAAGTGCGGAGAAGGGCCTTTTCTTTTTTGAGGATAACCACATATTCCTTAACCAGAGAATGTTGTGTCTCCCACGCACGCGCCGATATCCATCCGAACTAGCTACGACACATTTTTATATCTGTTTGCAGAGGGCCCACCTATCAAGAGGGGTGCAGAAATAAAAAGGAATCATAAAATGTCTTGCCACGATGATTCGAAAGAGTGACCTCAACTAGCCAGTGGCACATGTAGCGCTAGAAGATGGGCACGTACACGAACAGGTACCACTCCTCAGTCTACCCGCATAGCCTTTTCGTTTAGTCTACCTAGCCATCTAATCAACTGCCTGCAGACATCTTCTCCCATTTACTTCTCCATCGGGAATTAATTTTCCTCGGCTTCTTCACCTCTCCTTCATCTTCATTTGCATCCAAACCCCACTGTATTCACATTGTTTTAACCTCTTACATACTCCTGGAGTAATTCTGAAGCCCCTTTAAATAATCATCTTCTTCAGTAATACTAGCCATCTAATCCTAATTCTCCAAACCATAGCCCTCCGGTCCAACGGTTCCAAATGGCCAAAGAGATCCAGATGCAGGTTTTTAGCGTCCAACATGTCCTCGTCGAAGGATCGTTGAGCATAGTTGCCATCATCACCGGCTGATACGTCTTCAACGTATCTATAATTTATGAAGTATTCATGCTATTATATTATCCATCTTAGATGTTTAATATGCATTTATATGATACTTTATATGATTTTTGGGACTAACCTATTAACCTAGAGCCCAGTGCCAGTTTCTGTTTTTTCCTTGTTTTTGAGTTTTACAGAAAATGAATACCAAACGGAGTCCAATTGACGTGCCAATTTTTCTTGATTTTTTATGGACCAAAAGAAGCCCCTGGAGTAAAAGAGTTGGGCCAGAAGAGTCCCGGGCTGTCCACGAGGGTGGGGGGCGCGGCCACCCCCTGGGCATGGGCCCCTGCCTCGTGGACGACTCAGAGACCCCCCTGACATGAAACCAACGCCAAAAATTCCTATAAATATAGAAACCTCCAGAAAATAACCTAGATCGGAAGTTCCACCGCCGCAAGCCTCTTTAGCCACGAGAAATCAATCTAGGCCCTCTCTGGCACCCTGCCGGAGGGGGCCGTCATCACCGGAGGCCATGGAGGAGGATCTCGGAGGGGCCAACATCGCCATGAAGGCCAAGGACCAGAGGGAGAACCTCTCCCCATCTAGAGGGGAGGCCATGGAGGAGGAAGCATAAGGGGGAGAACCTCTCCTCCTCTCTCTCGGTGGCGCCAGAGTGCCATCAGGAGGAGAATCATTGCCACGGTGATCGTCTTCATCAACATCACCATCCTCATCTATTTTATGCGGTCCACTCTCCCGCACCCCGCTATAATCCCTACTTAAACATGGTGCTTTATGCCACATATTATGATCCAATGATGTGTTGCTATCCTATGATGTTTTGAGTAGATATCCTTTGTCTTTGGGTTGATTGATGATATAGATTGGTATGAGTTGTATGTTTTATTTTGGTGCTGTCCTATTGTGCCCCCCGTGTCGCGCAAGCGTGAGGGATTCCTGCTGTAGGGTGTTGCAATATGTTTATGATCTGCTTATAGTGGGTTGCTTGAGTGACAGAAGCATAAACCCGAGTAAGGGGGTTGTTGCGTATGGGATAAAGGGGACTTGATGCTTTAATGCTATGGTTGGGTTTTACCTTAATGATCTTTAGTAGTTGTGGATGCTTGCTAGAGTTCCAATCATAAGTGCATATGATCCAAGAAGAGAAAGTATGTTAGCTTATGCCTCTCCCTCATATGAAATTGCAATAGTGATTACCGGTCTTGTTAACAACTGCCTATGATAATTCCGCACACCGACCCATCATTATTCCACACTCGCTATTTATAATATTTAGTAATATATTCTAACTTAATGATAACATCACCTACTTTTATGTTTTATCTCTCCGATATCATGCAAAGTTATCCTCTTCATACCCACAACGTAGTTTTATTTCTCGTTTCTAGTTGGAAGCAAACGTTCAGTGTACGTAGAGTTGTATCTGTGGCAGATAGGACTTGAGAGAATATTGATCTTACCTTTAGCTCCTTTGGGTTCGACACTCCATACTTATCACTTTCACCTTTGGGAATTGCTACGATGATTCCCTGCACTTGGGGATTATCAAGCTCTTTTCTGGCGCCGTTGCCGGGGAGCAATAGCGTGGGGTTGATATTCTCGTGTGTGCTTGTTTTCTTTCTTCACTAATGTAACGCCCGGATAATTAGGCTACAGTAAAACTCTCCTAATGATGCCATGTCATCTCTGATTACTGTTGCTAATCTCTCGTTAGTTCAAAACCCTTTCAAAAGTCAAATTCAAAATATGTCAAACAATGAAAGTTTTCAAAAGTTAAAACAAGAATGTTCGGACAGTGCCAAATATGGCATAGGTAATTATGGTATAGAAGACACAATTTTATAAAATACTTAAATGCCCTAAATTAAATAAAACAGAAAAGGAAAAGAAATAAAAGAAAAGAAAATACAAAAGCAGAAGAAAAATACAAAAGAAGAGAAAAGGGCCCCCCACTGGACCTGGCGACCTAGCTCACAGGCCAGACCGGCCCACCTGGCCCAGCTTGCCAACAGCCGGCCCGGCCCCCCTGCCTTGTCTCCCTTCCCTGTTCCCCCGACCGGGGTCGGAACAGGGGCGCGTCCCCGCTGGACCCCCTCGCCGGCGTCGAGGAGAGGATAAGGCCGCCACGCCCACGTCTCCTCGATCCCTTCTCCCACTCGCCCCCGCTCTCTCCCTCCGTCCCTGCGCCTTCCCCCTCAGATCCACCTCGCTCTCCCCCTCGTTCCCCACCATGCCCGAACGCCGCCATGGACCCGCCGCCGTGAATCGCGCGGCCACAGCCATCGCCTCACCGCGCCTGCGTGTCCGTCGTCGCCGCCGTCGTCCTCCTCGTCGACCGGTGGCTGCAGCTGGAGCTCGGAGGCGCTGCTGCAATGCCCCCTTCTTCCACATCTCCGGTCGCCTCCGTTCTTCACCAACTCCGGCGACGCCCCCTGCTGCTACTAAACCACCACGGGCCTTCTTGCGTGCCGCACGGTGAGCTCCCCCGTCTCCTGCTCCTCCTCGTTAAGCCCCTCGCGCACCGTAGCTACCTCGTTGCCGTTGCCGAGAGCCCTTCGCCGCAGATTGCCTCCCCGCCGTGGCCATGCTCTCCGTCGTGCTCGCCTGAGCACGGCATCGTGTTCCTGGCGCGTCCAGGGACCGAACGCACCCGCGCACGCGCTTCCATATGGCCCCTATGCCCTAGCTCCTTGAGCGCCCGAACGCGCTGCCGCCTGCGCTCGTCGCCGGCGTGCCTCCAGTGACCAAATGGTCACAGCCCAGCGCCCATTGCATTCGCCACCTGACGCATGTCTCGCCTGGCCTCTCAGTTCGCTCGCTAGCATGCTGCGTCGCCGTTTCCTCTCCCGTCCGACTCCGGTCGTCCGCCGATGAGCTCGCCACGCTCGATTCCGGTCACCCCTGCCGCCACAACCACCACCGTTGGACGCGGCGCAGCCGTAGCTTTCGAACGCGCCCAAAAACTCCACGAATGGTGCCTTGCAGGTGTTTTCCGGCTACCTCCCGAGCCGCGCCGCCGCGTTTTGCCTCGCCGGCGTCGTTCTGGCGCCGTCCGCCGACGTGGCTAGGCGGGCCCCACCCCTGGTTCACTGCCAGTGGGCCATGGGGGCCCCGTTGACTGGGTTGACGCAGTCAACGTGTTGACTGGGCAGCCCAGTGGCACTGACATGCGGGGCCCACGTCATAAATGAATAAAATTGAATAGATAAATTGTTAATTAATTAAATTAGTTAATTAAAATCTTAATGTCTCACTAACTACTGGGCCCCACCCGCTAATTAACCCATTTAATTAGTCTAAACCCTCCGGTTAGTGCCCCTGACAATGACATGTGGGTCCCAATGGACCCACCTGTCTGGTTTGACTGGTCAACCGACCAGTTGACCTGCTGACATCACTCTGATGTCATGCCTGCGTCATCATTCACTGTTCTGGATAATGTTGGATTTAAATAAATAATTAAAATCAGAAAATGATTAAATCTTTAGAAAATCATATAAAATAATCCGTAACTCGGATGAAAATACTTTCTACATGAAAGTTGCTCAGAACGACGAGACGAATCCAGCTACGCGCAGCCCGTTCGTTCACCACACATCCCTAACCTATCAAACTCGCAACTTTCCCCCTCCGGTTCATCTGTCCAAAAACGCGAAACACCGGGAATACTTTCCCGGATGTTTCCCCCCTTCGCCGGTATCACCTACTATCGTGTTTGGGCACACCTATCATCACGCTTTGTCATGTCATGCATCGTTATGCATCTGTTTGCATTGTATTCATTGTTTCTTCCCCCTCTTCTCTCCGGTAGACACCGAGACCGACGCCGCCGCTACCCAGTACGACTACGGTGTTGACGACCCCTCCTTGCCAGAGCAATCAGGCAAGCCCCCCCCTTGATCACCAGATATCGCCTATTCCTTCTCTCTATTGCTAGCATTAGAGTAGTGTAGCATGTTACTGCTTTCGGTTCATCCTATTCTGCTGCATAGCCTGTCATTGTTGCTACGGTTGTTACCTTTACCTGCTATCCTAATGCTTAGTATAGGATGCTAGTGTTCCATCAGTGGCCCTACACTCTTGTCTGTCTTCCATGCTATACTACTGGGCCGTGATCACTTCGGGAGGTGATCACGGGCATATGCTATATACTTTATACTGTTACATTACTTATGATACTGTTCGGAGATGGGGGCTGAAGGGGCAGGTGGCTCCTTCCCGGTAGAGGTGGGCCTGGGTTCCCGACGGCCCCCGGCTGTTACTTTGAGGCGGAGCGACAGGGCAGGTTGAGACCACCTAGGAGAGAGGTGGGCCTGGCCCTGGTCGATGTCCGCGGTTACTTCAAAATAACACGCTTAACGAGTTCTTGGTATTTGATCTGAGTCTGGCCATTTGGTCTATACGCACTAACCAACTATGCGGGAACAGTTATGGGCACTCGACGTCGTGGTATCAGCCGAAGCCTTCGTGACGTCAGCGACTGAGCGGCGCGCGCCGGATTGGAACGTAAGCCTACTCTTGTATTAAGGGTGCTAGTTCTGCTTCCGGCCGCCCATGCAACGTGCAGGTGTTCAATGGGCGATGGGCCCAGACCCCTGCGCCATAGGATTTAGACCGGCGTGCTGACCTCTCTGTTGTGGCTAGGTAAGGCTGCGACGTGTTGATCTTCCGCGGCCGGGCATGACCGAGAAAAGTGTGTCCAGCCAAATGGGATCGAGCGTGTTGGGTTATGTGGTGCACCCCTGCAGGGAAGTTTATCTATTCGAATAGCCGCGTCCCTCGGTAAAAGGACGACCCGGAGTTGTACCTTGACCTTATGACAACTAGAACTGGATACTTAATAAAACACACCCTTCCTAGTGCCAGATATAACCCAGTGATCGCTCTCTAATAGGGCGACGAGGAGGGGATCGCCGGGTAAGATTATGCTATGCGATGCTACTTGGTGAACTTACCATCTACTCTCTTCTACATGCTGCAAGATGGAGGTGGTCAGAAGCGTAGTCTTCGACAGGATTAGGTGTCCCCCTCTTATTCTGGCATTCTGCAGTTCAGTCCACCGATATGGCCCTTTACACATATACCCATGCATATGTAGTGTAGCTCCTTGCTTGCGAGTACTTTGGATGAGTACTCACGGTTGCTTTTCTCCCTCTTTTCCCCCTTTCCATTCTACCTGGTTGTCGCAACCAGATGCTGGAGCCCAGGAGCCAGAAGCTACCGTCGACGACGACTCCTACTACATCGGAGGTGCCTACTACTACGTGGAGGCTGCTGACGACGACCAGGAGTAGTTTAGGAGGATCCCAGGCAGGAGGCCTGCGCCTCTTTCGATCTGTATCCCAGTTTGTGCTAGCCTTCTTAAGGCAAACTTGGTTAACTTATCTCTGTACTCAGATATTGTTGCTTCCGCTGACTCGTCTATGATCGAGCAGTTGTATTCGAGCCATCGAGGCCCCTGGCTTGTATTATGATGCTTGTATGACTTATTTATGTTTTAGAGTTGTGTTGTGATATCTTCCCTTGAGTCCCTGATCTTGATCGTACACGTTTGCGTGCATGATTAGTGTACGATTGAATCGGGGGCTTCACAACTAACTAGATTTTGCTTTTCCTTTTTTTTCTGTTTAGTTGTGGGTGAAACATGCAAAAAAATATAAAAGAATGAAAATACAAAAAATTTACTTGCCTCTCATGCCTAAAAAGTTTTTTCAGTAAGAGAAGTGATTGGAAGGTTATGCATTGGAGAAGTGAGGGTCGACCTTGGACACTTGTGTTCATGTTCATGGAAACAATGTAAAAAAATTCATGGAAGCTTCTCTGAAAATAATTATCCCCTTGTATATATCCATTGTATTATAAAAATAATGTGCCAAGCTTTGGTTTTAGGATGATTAGATTGCTTGTTTACTATGTGCAGTACAAAAACAGAAACTTTGGCTGTAGCGCGTGAATTTACATTTTTTACTGGACAGTCAAATGGGTCTGAAACTTTTTGCACATTACTTCTGTGCAAAATTTTGAAATTGTCATATTTTTTATAATTTTATGGAGTTACAGAAGTTTTCTAAACTTCCAGATTACTACAGACTGTCCTGCTTTTAATAGATTCTGTTTTTCGTATGTTGTTTGCTTATTTTGATGAATCTATGGGTAGTATCAGGGGGTATGAACCATGGTGAAGTTTGAATACAGTAGATATAGTTCCAATATGAATTTGTAATAAGTTTGCAACAGTAACTAAAGGTAGTGATTTGCTTTAATATACTAACGGATCTCACAAAGTTTTTGTTAAAGTTTTGTGTGGATGAAGTGTTCAAAGATCGAGGAGCTATCAATATGAGAAGAATAAAGAGAGGCAAGAGTTCAAGCTTGGGGATGCCCAAGGCATCCCAAGTAAATATTTCAAAGATACTCAAGCATCTAAGCTTGGGGATGCCCCGGTTGGCATCCCATCTTTCTTCTTCAACAATTATCGGTATACCTCGGTTTTTGTTTTGTTCACATGATTTGTGTCCTTTGTGTTTTTCTTTTTCTTTAATAACCATGATAGTATGAGATGTACCTTCATCAATTTATAGAATGATTCATGTGCTTCACCTATATCTTTTGAGTATGACCTTATAGAATGCTCTTTGTGCTTCACTAATCTTTTGAGTATGGTTTTATAGAATGCTTCATGTGCTTCACTTATACATTTTGAGCTTGGATATTGGTTAGTCTATATTAATTGTAGAATGTGTTGGGGAATGTAGTAATTTCAAAAAAATTCCTACGCACATGCAAGATCATGGTGAGCATAGCAACGAGAGGGGAGAGTGTTCTCCACGTACCCTCGTAGACCGACAGCGGAAGCGTTATCACAACGCGGTTGATGTAGTCGTACGTCTTCATGATCCGACCGATCAAGTACCGAACGTACGGCACCTCCAAGTTCTACACACGTTCAGCTCGATGACGTCCCTCGAACTCCGATCCAGCCGAGTGTTGAGGGAGAGTTTCGTCAGCACGACGGCGTGGTAACGATGATGATGTTCCACCGACGCAGGGCTTCGCCTAAGCTCCGCGACGGTATTATCGAGGTGTAATCTGGTGGAGGGGGCACCGCACACGGCTAAAATATCATATATCAAGTGTGTCCATGGGGTGCCCCCCTGCCCCCGTATATAAAGGAGCAAGGGGGAGGCCGCCGGCCTAGGGAGGAGAGGCGCGCCAGAAGGGGGAGTCCTACTCCCACCGGGAGTAGGACTCCTCCTTTCCTTGTTGGAATAGGAGAAGGGAAAGGAGAAGGAGAGAGAAGGAAGGGGGCGCCCCCTTTCCCTAGTCCAATTCGGACCAGATCATGGGGAGGGGCGCGGCCACCTTTTGAGGCCTTTCTCTCCTTTCCCGTATGGCCCATTAAGGCCCAATACGAATTCCCGTAACTCTCCGGTACTCCGAAAAATACCCGAATCACTCGGAACCTTTCCGAAGTCCGAATATAGTCGTCCAATATATCGATTTTTATGTCTCGGCCATTTCGAGACTCCTCGTCATGTCCCCGATCTCATCCGGGACTCCGAACTCCTTCGGTACATCAAAACTCAATAAAACTGTCATCATAATATTGAGCGTGCGGACCCTTTGGGTTCGAGAACTATGTAGACATGACCGAGACACTTCTCCGGCCAATAATCAATAGCGGGACCTGGATGCCCATATTGGCTCCCACATATTCTACGAAGATCTTTATCGGTCAGACCGCATAACAACATACGTTGTTCCCTTTGTCATCGGTATGTTACTTGCCCAAGATTCGATCGTCGGTATCTCGATACCTAGTTCAATCTCGTTACCGGCAAGTCTCTTTACTCGTTCCGTAATACATCATCCCGCAACTAACTCATTAGTCACAATGCTTGCAAGGCTTATAGTGATGTGCATTACCGAGTGGGCCCAGAGATACCTATCCGACAATCGAAGTGACAAATCCTAATCTCGAAATACGCCAACCCAACAAGTACCTTTGGAGACACCTGTAGAGCACCTTTATAATCACCCATTTACGTTGTGACGTTTGGTAGCACACAAAGTGCTCCTCCGGTAAACGGGAGTTGCATAATCTCATAGTCATAGGAACATGTATAAGTCATGGAGAAAGCAATAGCAACATACTAAACGATCGGGTGCTAAGCTAACGGAATGGGTCAAGTCAATCACGTCATTCTCCTAATGAGGTGATCTCGTTAATCAAATGACAACTCATGTCTATGGCTAGGAAACATAACCAACTTTGATTAACGAGCTAGTCAAGTAGAGGCATACTAGTGACACTCTATTTGTCTATGTATTCACACATGTATTATGTTTTCAGTTTATACAATTCTAGCATGAATAATAAACATTTATGATGATACAAGGAAATATATAATACTTTATTATTGCCTCTAGGGCATATTTCCTTCAGTCTCCCACTTGCACTAGAGTCAATAATCTAGTTCACATCGCCATGTGATTTAACATCAATAATTCACATCACCATGTGATTAACACCCATAGTTCACATCTCCATGTGACCAACACTCAAAGGGTTACTAGAGTCAATAATCTAGTTCACATCGCTATGTGATTAACACCCAAAGAGTACTAAGGTGTGATCATGTTTTGATTGTGAGATAATTTTAGTCAACGGGTCTGTCACATTCAGATCCGTAAGTATTTTGCAAATTTCTATTTCTACAATGCTCTGCATGGAGCTACTCTAGCTAATTGCTCCCACTTTCAATATGTATCTAGACCGAGACTTAGAGTCATCTAGAGTTAGTGTCAAAACTTGCATCGACGTAACCCTTTACGACGAACCTTTTGTAACTTCCATAATCGAGAAACATTTCCTTATTCCACTAAGGATAATTTTGACCGCTGTCCAGTGATCTACTCCTAGATCACTATTGTACTCCCTTGCCAAAATCAGTGTAGGGTATACAAAAGATCTGGTACACAGCATGGCATACTTTATAGAACCTATGGCCAAGGCATAGGGAATGACTTTCATTCAATTTCTATCTTCTGCCGTGGTCGGGCTTCGAGTGTTTACACAATTTCACACCTTGTAACACAGGCAATAACTCTTTCTTTGACTGTTCTATTTTGAACTACTTCAAAATCTTGTTAAGGTATGTACTCATTGAAAAACTTATCAAGCGTCTTCATCTATCTCTATAGATCTTGATGCTCAATATGTAAGCAGCTTCACCGAGGTCTTTCTTTGAAAAACTCCTTTCAAACACTCCTTTATGCTTTGCAGAATAATCTTACATTATTTCTTATCAACAATATGTCATTCACATATACTTATCAGAAATTTTGTAGTGCTCCCACTCAGTTTCTTGTAAATACAGGCTTCACCGCATGTCTGTATAAAACTATATCCTTTGATCAACTTATCAAAGCGTATATTCCAACTCCGAGATGCTTGCACCAGTCCATAGATGGATCGCTGGAGCTTGCATATGTTGTTAGCACTTTTAGGATTGACAAAACCTCCTGGTTGCATCATATACAATTCTTCTTTAATAAATCCATTAAGGAATGTAGTTTTGTTTATCCATTTGCCAGATTTCATAAAATGCGGCAATTGCTAACATGATTCAGACAGACTTTAAGCATAGATACGAGTGAGAAACTCTCTCATCGTAGTCAACACCTTGAACTTGTCAAAAACCTTTTGCGACAATTCTAGCTTTTGTAGATAGTGACACTGCTATCAGCGTCCGTCTTCCTCTTGAAGATCCATTTAATCTCAATGGCTCGCCGATCATTGGGCAAGTCAATCAAAGTCCATACTTTGTTCTCATATATGGATCTCATCTCAGATTTCATGGCCTCAAGCCATTTTGCGGAATCTGGGCTCATCATCGCTTCTTCATAGTTCGTAGGTTCGTCATGGTCTAGTAACATAACCTCCAGAACAGGATTACCGTACCACTCTGGTGCGGATCTTACTCTGGTTTACCTACGAGGTTTGGTAGTAACTTGATCTAAAGTTACATGATCATCATCATTAACTTCCTCGCTAATTGGTGTAGAAGTCACAGGAACTAATTTCTGTGATGAACTACTTTCCAATAAGGGAGCAGGTACAGTTACCTCATCAAGTTCTACTTTCCTCCCACTCACTTCTTTCGAGAGAAACTCCTTCTCTAGAAAGGATCCATTCTTAGCAGCGAATGTCTTACCTTCGGATCTGTGATAGAAGGTGTACCCAACTGTCTCCTTTGGGTATCCTATGAAGACACATTTTTCCAATTTGGGTTTGAGCTTATCAGGATGAAACTTTTTCACATAAGCATCGCAACCCCAAACTTTAAGAAACGACAACTTTGGTTTCTTGCCAAACCACAGTTCATAAGGCGTCGTCTCAACGGATTTTGATGGTGCCCTATTTAACGTGAATGTAGCTGTCTCTAATGCATAACCCCAAAATGATAGTGGTAAATTGGTAAGAGACATCATAGATTGCACTATATCCAATAAAGTACGGTTATGACGTTCGGACACACCATTATGCTGTGCTGTTCCAGGTGGCACGAATTTGTGAAACTATTCCACATTGTTTTAATTGAAGACCAAACTCGTAACTCAAATACTCTTCACGATCAGATCGTAGAGACTTTATTTTCTTGTTACGATGATTTTCCGCTTCACTCTAAAATTATATGAACTTTTCAAATGTTTCAGACTTCTCTTTCATTAAGTAGATATACCCATATCTTCTCAAATCATCTGTGAAGGTCAGAAAATAATGATACCTACTACGAGCCTAAATATTCATCGGACCACATACATCTGTATGTATGATTTCCAACAAATCTGTTGCTCTCTCCATAGTTCCGGAGAACGGCGTTTTAGTCATCTTGCCCATGAGGCATGGTTCGCAAGCATCAAGTGATTCATAATCAAGTGATTCCAAAATCCCAGCAGTATGGAGTTTCTTCATGCGCTTTACACCAATATGACCTAAACGGCAGTGCCACAAATAAGTTGCACTATCATTATTAACTTTGCATCTATTGGCATCATTATTATGAATATGTGTATCACTACGATCGAGATCCAACAAACCATTTTCGTTGGTGTGTATGACCATAGAAGGTTTTTATTCATGTAAACAGAACAACAATTGTTCTCTAACTTAAATGGATAACTGTATTGCAATAAACATGATCAAATCATATTCATGCTCAACGCAAACACCAAATAACACTTATTTAGTTTCAACACTAATCCCGAAAGTATAGGGAGTGTGCGATGATGATCATATCAATCTTGGAACTACTTCCAACACACATCGTCAATTCTCCTTTTACTAGTCTCTGTTTATTCTGCAACTCCCGTTTTGAGTTACTACTCTTAGCAACTGAACCAGTATCAAATACCGAGGGGTTGCTATAAACACTAGTAAAGTACACATCAATAACATGTATATCCAATATACCCTTGTTCGCTTTGCCATCCTTCTTATCCACCTAATAGTTGGGGTAGTTCTGCTTCCAGTGACCAGTCCCTTTGCAGTAGAAGTACTTAGTCTCAGGCTTAGGACCAGACTCAGGCTTCTTCACTTGAGCACCAACTTGCTTGCCGTTCTTCTTGAAGTTCCCCTTCCTCCCTTTGCCCTTTTCTTGAAACTAGTGGTCTCGTCAACCATCAACACTTGATGTTTTTCTTGATTTCTACCTTCGTCGATTTCAGCATCACGAAGAGCTCGGGAATTACTTTCGTCATCCCTTGCATACTATAGTTCATCACGAAGTTCTACTAACTTTGTGATGGTGACTAGAGAATTCTGTCAATCACTATTTTATCTGGAAGATTAACTCCCACTTGATTCAAGCGATTGTAGTACCCAGACAATCTGAGCACATGCTCACTAGTTGAGCGATTCTCCTCCATTTTTTAACTATAGAACTTGTTGGAGACTTCATATCTCACAACTCGGGTATTTGCTTGAAATATTAACTTCAACTCCTGGAACATCTCATATGGTCCATGACGTTCAAAACGTCTTTGAAGTCCCGATTCTAAGCTATTAAGCATGGTGCACTAAACTATCAAGTAGTCATCATATTGAGCTAGCCAAACGTTCATAACGTCTGCATCTACTCCTGCAATAGGTCTGTCACCTAGCGGTGCATCAAGGACATAATTTTTCTGTGCAGCAATGAGGATAATCCTCAGATCACGGATCCAATCCGCATTTTTGCTACTAACATCTTTCAACATAATTTTTCTCTAGGAACATATCAAAAATAAACACAGGGAAGCAACAACGCGAGCTATTGATCTACAACATAACTTGCAAAATACTGTCAAGACTAAGTTCATGTTAAATTTAAGTTCAATTAATCATATTACTTAAGAACTCCCACTTAGATAGATATCCCTCTAATCATCTAAGTAATTACGTGATCCAAAGCAACTAAACCATGTCCGATTAACACGTGAGATGGAGTAGTTTCAATGGTGAACATCACTATGTTGATCATATCTACTATATGATTCACGCTCGACCTTTCGGTCTCTGTGTTCCGAGGCCATATCTGTATATATGCTAGGCTCGTCAAGTTTAACCTGAGTATTCCACGTGTGCAACTGTTTTGCACCCGTTGTATTTGAACGTAGAGCCTATCACACCCGATTAACATGTGGTGTCTCCGCACGAAGAACTTTCGCAACGATGCATACTCAGGGAGAACACTTTTGTCTTGAAATTTTAGTGAGAGATCATCTTATAATGCTACCATCAATCAAAGCAAGATAAGATGCATAAAGGATTAACATCACATGCAATCAATATAAGTGATATGATATGGCCATCATCATCTTGTGCTTGTGATCTCCATCTCCGAAGCACCGTGCTCGTGATCTCCATCTCCGAAGCACCGTCATGATCACCATCGTCACCGGCTCGACACCTTGATCTCCATCGTAGTATTGTTGTCGTCTCGCCAACTTATTGCTTTTACGACTATCGCTACCGCTTAGTGATAAAGTAAAACTATTACATGGCGATGCATCTCATACAATAAAGCGACAACCATATGGCTCCTGCCAGTTGCCGATAACTCGGTTACAAAACATGATCATCTCATACAACACATTATATCACATCATGTCTTGACCATATCACATCACAACATGCCCTGCAAAAACAAGTTAGACGTCCTCTACTTTGTTGTTGCATGTTTTACGTGGCTGCTACGGGCTTAGCAAGAACCGTTCTTACCTACGCATCAAAACCACAACGATAGTTTGTCAAGTTGGTGCTGTTTTAACCTTCGCAAGGACCGGGCGTAGCCACACTCGGTTCAACTAAAGTGAGAGAGACAGACACCCGCCAGTCACCTTTAAGCAACGAGTGCTCCGAACGGTGAAACCAGTCTCGCGTAAGCGTACGCGTAATGTCGGTCCGGGCCGCTTCATCTCACAATACCGCTGAACCAAAGTATGACATGCTGGTAAGCAGTATGACTTATATCACCCACAACTCACTTGTGTTCTACTCGTGCATAGCATCAACGCATAAAACCTGGCTCGGATGCCACTGTTGGGAAATGTAGTAATTTCAAAAAATTTCCTACGCACACGCAAGATCATGGTGATGCATAGCAATGAGAGGGGAGAGTGTTGTCCACGTACCCTCGTAGACCGACAGTGGAAGCGTTATCACAACGCGGTTGATGTAGTCGTACGTCTTCACGATCCGACCGATCAAGTACCAAACGTACGGCACCTCCAAGTTCTACACACGTTCAGCTCGATGACGTCCCTCGAACTCCGATCCAGCCGAGTGTTGAGGGAGAGTTTCGTCAGCACGACGGCGTGGTGACGATGATGATGTTCCACCGACGCAGGGCTTCGCCTAAGCTCCACGACGGTATTATCGAGGTGTAATCTGGTGGAGGGGGCACCGCACACGGCTAAAATATCGTATATCAAGTGTGTCCATGGGGTGCCCCCCTGCCCCCGTATATAAAGGAGCAAGGGGGAGGCCGCCGGCCTAGGGAGGAGAGGCGCGCCAGAAGGGGGAGTCCTAGTCCCACCGGGAGTAGGACTCATCCTTCCCTTGTTGGAATAGGAGAAGGGAAAGGAGAAGGAGAAAGAAGGAAGGGGGCGCCCCCCTTCCCTAGTCCAATTCGGACCAGATCATGGGGAGGGGCGCGGCCACCTTTTGAGGCCTTTCTCTCCTTTCCCGTATGGCCCATTAAGGCCCAATACGAATTCCCGTAACTCTCCGGTACTCCGAAAAATACCCGAATCACTCGGAACCTTTCCGAAGTTCGAATATAGTCGCCCAATATATCGATTTATACGTCTCGGCCATTTCGAGACTCCTCGTCATGTCCCCGATCTCATCTGGGACTCCGAACTCCTTCGGTACATAAAAACTCAATAAAACTGTCATCGTAACGTTAAGCGTGCGTACCCTTTGGGTTCGAGAACTATGTAGACATGACCGAGACACTTCTCCGGTCAATAACCAATAGCGGGACCTGGATGCCCATATTGGCTCCCACATATTCTATGAAGATCTTTATCAGTCAGACCGCATAACAACATACGTTGTTCCCTTTGTCATCGGTATGTTACTTGCCCGAGATTCGATCGTCGGTATCTCGATACCTAGTTCAATCTCATTACCGGCAAGTCTCTTTACTCATTCCGTAATACATCATCCCGCAACTAACTCATTAGTCACAATGCTTGCAAGGCTTATAGTGATGTGCATTACCGAGTGGGCCTAGAGATACCTCTCCGACAATCGGAGTGACAAATCCTAATCTCGAAATACACCAACCCAACAAGTACCTTTGGAGACACCTATAGAGCACCTTTATAATCACCCATTTACGTTGTGACGTTTGGTAGCACACAAAGTGCTCCTCCGGTAAACGGGAGTTGCATAATCTCATAGTCATAGGAACATGTATAAGTCATGGAGAAAGCAATAGCAACATACTAAACGATCGGGTGCTAAGCTAACGGAATGGGTCAAGTCAATCACGTCATTCTCCTAATGAGGTGATCTCGTTAATCAAATGACAACTCATGTCTATGGCTAGGAAACATAACCATCTTTGATTAACGAGCTAGTCAAGTAGAGGCATACTAGTGACACTCCGTTTGTCTATGTATTCACACATGTATTATGTTTCCGGTTAATACAACTCTAGCATGAATAATAAACATTTATCATCATATAAGGAAATATATAATACTTTATTATTGCCTCTAGGGCATATTTCCTTCAGAATGCTCCATGAACTTCACTTATATATTTTGGAGTATGAATAATACTATCATCTAAAGCGGGTTTGGAAGAGTGTCAACCTTAGGAATTAGTGATCCCACTATTCCGAATGAGAAGAATTTTCCTTATGTGGAGAGTAGAAAAATTTCTATTCTTGTAGATCATGAAAAGAATGCTTTATGTGATGGTTATATTGTTGAACTCATTCATGATGCTACTGAAAATTATTAGGGATGAATACATGCTTGTAGGAGTTGCAATAATATCAAGTTTCCTCTCTATGTGCTTAAAGTTTTGAAGTTATACTTGTTTTGCCTTCCTATGCTAGTTGATTCTTGTTCCTATAAATTATGTGCTCACAAAATCCCTAGGAATAGCAAGTGGGTTAGATTTAAATGTGCTAGCCATATTCTTCATGATGCTCTCTTTATGTTTCAATTCTTATCTTTTATGTGAGCATCATTGAAATCCTCATGCCTAGCTAAAAGGCATTAAAGAAAAGCGCTTGTTGGGAGACAACCCAATATTTACCCTTACTGTTTTTGTGTGTTTATATGATTAATCTACTGTATTAATCATGTTTTATAGCTTTTTGTTTCAATAAAGTGCCAAGTAATACCTTTGGGAAGACTTGGGTGAGAGTTAATGTAATCTTGCTGTAAAAAACAGAAACTCTGCGCTCACGGGATTAGCTACCATTTTTTTACAGAAGAGAGATTTTAAGTTTATTCTTTTTTCAGAATATTAATAGACAAATTCCTCATTTCCACCAATTTATCTCATAATTTTTGGAGTAGCAGAAGTATGGTTTCTGTTCAGATCATTACAGACTGTTCTCTTTCTGACAGATTCTGTTTTCATTGCATAGTTTGTTTGTTTTCTAGTTTCTATGACTTATATTTCTCAATATAAAATGTAGAAATGGTATGGTACAGTAGGCATTGTGTGAGAACAATTATGAACCTTGTCTTTGACAGTACCAAAGTGAATGGTTTACTCTTTATCGTACTAACCTATCTCACGAAGTTCCGTTAAGTTTTGTGTGATTGTAGTTTTCTAGCTTTGATTGAGATATCGATATGAGGAGCATAAGGAGTGGAAAGACCCTAAGCTTGGGGATGCCCAAGGCACCCCAGGGTAATATTCAAGGGAGACTCAAGCGCCTAAGCTTGGGTATGCCCCGAAAGGCATCCCCTCTTTCGTCTTCAAAACTATCAGTATACCTTACTCGGAGCTATATTTTTATTCGTCACATGATATGTGTTTTGCTTGGAGAGCATTTTCAATTTTACTTGCTGTTTGAATAAAATCATTGGATCTGAAATCTTGAATGAAATAGAATCCTCCCATGGCTAGTTAATTATTTGCCTACTCAGTGTTCTTCACTTATATCTTTTGGATTAGTTTGTCATTTACTCACGTGCTTCACGTATACCCTAGTAAATGGTTGAATGAATTGAATATCATAAATCTGAATTTATATATGTTTCATATGCTTATACCATGGGGAGTAATGACTTCACACATAATAAGTATAGGTAGTAAACTTATTGAAAGTTAGCAAATGCATAATTGGTCACTTGAACAATTCATGAAAGAATATTGAAGGAAGAGAGATTTCACATATAAATATACTATCTTGGACATCTTTTGTAATTGTGAGCACTCATTAAAATATGACATGCTAAAAGGTTGTTGTTGGACAAGGAAGACAACGTAATGGGTTATGTTTTCTTATATCTGAAATAAAGTATATTGTCATGGATCATCCAACATGCTGAGCTTGCCTTTCCCTCTCATGCTAGCCAAATTCTTTGCACCAAGTAGAAATACTACTTGTGCTTCCAAACATCCCTTAAAACGAGTTTTGCCATGAGAGTCCACCATACCAACCTATGGATTGAGTAAGATCCTTCAAGTAAGTTGTCATAGGTACATGCAATAAAAATTGCTCTCTAAATATGTATGATCTATTAGTGTGGAGAAAATAAGCTTTATACGATCTTGTGATATGGAAGCAATAAAAATGATGGACTGCATAATAAAGGTCCCGATCACAAGTGGCAATATAAAGTGACGTTATTTTGCATTAAGATTTTGTGCATCCAACCTTAAAATCGCATGACAACCTCTGCTTCCCTCTGTGAAGGGCCTATCTTTTACTTTTATCTTCTACCTTATGCAAGAGTCATGGTGATCTTCACCTTTCCTTTTTACATTTTATCCTTTGGCAAGCACATTGTGTTGGAAAGATCCTGATATATATATATATATATATATATATATATATATCCAATTGGATGTAAGTTATCATGAACTATTATTGTTGACATTACCCTTGAGGTAAAAGGTTGGGAGGCGAATCTATAAGCCCCTATCTTTCTCTGTGCCCGATTAAAAGTTTGAACCCATAAATATCACGTGAGTGTTAGCAATTGTGAAAGATTAAATGATAGTTGAGTATGTGGAGTTTGCTAAATCAAAGCTCTGACATGGACCCTTCCTGAAAATAAGATGAATTGCAATTGTTTGATGACTAAGAGCACGGTTTGTTAGTTTTCAAGAAAGTTTATGATCTATACTTTGACATGTGAATAGCTTGTTACTTGATCATGAGAAGTTTTATGAGTTGAGCTACTGTTATGATACATAATGATGCTAGAAAAAGTGATTGGAACTATCATTGATCAAACTTATGCACCTGCTAGCATTCACACTTCATAAATTATTTCTTTTATCATTTATCTACTCGAGGACGACCAGGAATTAAGCTTGGGGATGCTGATACGTCTCCAACGTATCTATCATTTACGAAGTATTCATGCTATTATATTATCCATCTTAGATGTTTTATATACATTTATATGATATTTTATATGATTTTTGGGACTAACCTATTAACCTTGAGGCCAGTGCCAGTTTCTGTTTTTTCCTTGTTTTTGAGTTTTACACCAAACGAAGTCCAATTGACATGCCAATTTTTCATGATTTTTTATGGACCAAAAGAATCCCCTGGAGTAAAAGAGTTGGGCCAGAAGAGTCCCGGGCTGTCCACGAGGGTGGGGGGGGGCACGGCCACCCCCCTGGGCGTGGGCCCCTGCCTCGTGGACGACTCAGAGACCCCCCCCTGACGTGAAACCAAAGCCAACAATTCCTATAAATATAGAAACCTCCAGAAAATAACCTAGATCGGAAGTTCCGCCGCCGCAAGCCTCTGTAGCCACGAGAAATCAATCTAGGGCCTCTCTGGCACCCTGCCGGAGGGGGCCATTATCACCGGAGGCCATGGAGGAGGATCTCGGAGGGGCCATCATCGCCATGAAGGCCAAGGACCAGAGGGAGAACCTCTCCCCATCTAGGGGGGAGGCCATGGAGGAGGAAGCACGAGAACCTCTCCTCCTCTCTCTCGGTGGCGCCGGAGTGCCATCGGGAGGGGAATCATCGCCGCGGTGATCGTCTTCATCAACATCACCATCATCATCACCATCCTCATCTATTTTACGCGGTCCACTCTCCCGCACCCCGCTGTAATCCCTACTTAAACATGGTGCTTTATGCCACATATTATGATCCAATGATGTGTTGCCATCCTATGATGTTTTGAGTAGATATCCTTTGTCTTTGGGTTGATTGATGATATAGATTGGTATGAGTTGTATGTTTTATTTTGGTGCTGTCCTATTGTGCCCCCCGTGTCGCGCAAGCGTGAGGGATTCCCGCTATAGGGTGTTGCAATACGTTTATGATCTGCTTATAGTGGGTTGCTTGAGTGACAGAAGCATAAACCCGAGTAAGGGGGTTGTTGCGTATGGGATAAAGGGGACTTGATGCTTTAATGCTATGGTTGGGTTTTACCTTAATTATCTTCAGTAGTTGGGGATGCTTGCTAGAGTTCCAATCATAAGTGCATATGATCCAAGAAGAGAAAGTATGTTAGCTTATGCCTCTCCCTCATATGAAATTGCAATAGTGATTACCGGTCTTGTTAACAATTGCCTAGGATAATTGCGCACACCGACCCATCATTATTCCACACTCGCTATTTATAATATTTAGTTATATATTCTAACTTAATGATAACATCACTTACTTTTATGGTTTATCTCTCTGATATCATGCAAAGTTATCCTCTTCATACCCACAACGTAGTTTTATTTCTCGTTTCTAGTTGGAAGCAAACATTCAGTGTATGTAGAGTCATATCAGTGGCAGATAGGACTTGAGAGAATATTGATCTTACCTTTAGCTCCTTGTGGGTTCGACACTCCATACTTATCACTTTCACCTTTGGGATTTGCTACGAGGATTCCCTGCACTTGGGGATTATCACCGGCCACCCATGGGTAGTTCGGAAGTGGATCAACACTGTATCGAACTCCCTCCAAAAGGTAGAGATGAAGGTCATCGGTCTTGATGCAGAGTACACAGAGCGTGCCACTGGGAAGATACAACGCGCCGCCGTCCTTCAGCTGTGCCTCGAAGATGATGTTTTGGTGTACCACATCATACACACACCCTCAATACCAGGTGAGCTCCACAAATTTCTTGTCTCGAGAGGACATATACTTCTATGGGACAGCCATCGAAGGGGACAAATAGAAGCTAGAACTGTACAACCGTGATTTGAAAAGCATCGCTGACCTACAAACCAGAATAAAAGTTCCTGTAGAAGATTGTGAGAAACAGACACCATCCCTATTCGACGTAGAAAATTTTGTTCTCGGAACAAATCTTCGAAAGGGTGACGAGATGCTGGCATTAAGGTCGTCTGGATGGGAGAATTATCCCTTGACGTAGTACCGGATAAGATATGCTTCCCTCGATGTCCGTGTGAGTTTCGAGATAGCTGCAAGGTCCAAAGAGCTTGTTGCAAAGCGGTCTCCCTCAAAAGATGAGAACAAGAAGAAGAAGAAGAAGCTGCACCAGCAGTAGGGCATTATGGATGGATGAACTATTCCCTCTCTTGTAAAAAAATATTTCCTCTCTGTGTACATTGATATAGATGAACTATTTCGATGGTGTGAATGTCTTTGGGACAAGTAGTAGCGTAGGTCCACTTGACTATAAGGAACTATTTATCCGGCTAGTTTCTCTACTACGCCTTCCAGTGATCGGTATGCAATGCATGTATCAATAGACATGATAGCTTGTCCATGGAAGTTGAACTACGGTGACCATCACGTTTCATCCACTACCACTCCTGATTCCCACGATGCCGCTCCAACCACGGCACCACATCCCCCGACGTGCGTCTCACCCCTCTCGGCCGCACCGCCCCTCTGCCTTTCTGTGCATGACATGTGGGCCAGCTAAAATGCGGCGAGCATCAAGTTTCTACCACAGCCACATGTGATTCCCACGACGCTGCTCGAACCCATGACACCACACATCCCCGACCTGCCGCTCACCCCTCTTGGGCCCACCGCCCCTCTGCCTTCGGGAGCACGACATGTGGACCACCCATCTATCGGGTCCACATGTTATTGACTCAAAGGCAGGTGTAGCGAGGCGCTGAAGCATAGCCCTGTCGGCGTTCTGGGAACAGGGGTCCCAAGACTTGCCTGCCTGCGGCCCACGGCATGGCAGTGCTAGCAGGCCTGTATGGCCCATCTTCATCAACAAGACATTCAAGACCCTCGCGAGGGGCCAAGCCTTGCGGGGCGGACGACCCAAGACCTCCTCAGGAGCGGCCTCAGCAGGCTGCCTCGCCAGGAGCGGAGAAATCAAGGCAGGGCAAACCTCGCGAGGCTCTCATGACGTGAGCCATGACGATCAAGACCAGGCGGGCGCCAGCGCACATCATTCTTGTTTCCTCTTTTGTGATAAGGAGGCAGGTGCTGGCGCGGAGTACCGAGGCATCAAGCAAAGGTTTCCATATCAGTGCAACGAGACCAAGACCAGTAGGATGGCAGGACGGAGGTCACCGTGGAGCCCAAGACGGCGTCATCACCAGAGCCTTTCGCAGGCGAAGACCGCTTTTGTCAGGATAAGCTGTACTAGCTGTCCCCTTTCAAATTGGCCGTTGTTGGCTCCCTTCCCGCTCAATATATCGGAAGAGGACTAGGGCCTCTATAAATAGGACTAGCCACCAAAGTAGGAGGCAACTGATTCAGATCATCCTCACATACACAAGTTCACGAAGCACAAGAACACCTCAACCTCAAGAGGCTGTTCTTCCCTTTGTACTGTTGTTCATCAGCCCAAGAGGCAATCCACCACCACCACACTAGAGTAGGGTATTACACCACAACGGTGGCCCAAACCAGTATAAATCTTGTGTCTTTGTGTTGTGAGTTCGTCGAGTTCGTCCACGAGATCTTAGCGAGCTAGGGCGTAGATCGGTAGGGAGGAAATCTTCGCACGCACCCCAGTGTTCGAACCTTAAGGGTTTTGCCGGAACCCGTGATCCGACATTTGGAGTGCCAGGTAGGGGTGCGCCAGAGCTTCCTTCCCGTCGTCTCGCGTCCAGTTGCTCCGTCATCTCCATGGCCGACACTCGCCGTGCTGGTGCAGAGCGCTGGGCTGCCCTAGCCATTCGCGTCTCTCAGACGGCTCCCGTCGGTGGGCCACCTCGTTGTTCTCCATCTCCTGCCGCCAACGCCGACACCGGTCCGGCGGGGAACGAGCAGCAAGCGTCCTCGCTGCACCCCTTGGTGCGGCGGCACGGCCGCGCCGCCACTCCATCGCTGACCCCGGCCGGTTCCTCATCCCATGCTCGCCGCGCTCCCATGGACGCACGGGCCGCGCTCCTCATGGGGCACGAGCTCCTCCGCTACCGCCCGGTCGACGACCTCTACGATGACTGGCTCGACCGCATCGCCGAGCTCGTCCACGCCGCAGGGGGCTCCCCTGCGCCATCCCTCTCTCCGCCTCAACCTCCGCTAGCTACGGGCGACATAGCTCATGGAGCGCCTCCACCACCACTGCCCCAAGACAGTGCCCTGGTGCCAAGGCGCGCGGCCCCACGACGCGACCCGCCGTGTCCCGCGCCCGCACGCGAAGAAAGAAGCTGTTAAGAAGTCCCTCCGCTGCAAGAGAACGCTCCACCACTCCTCGCACCGCCGCGCCAGGATCCTCTACCACGGCAGGGCCCCGCGCCGCTTGCTGTGGCGGCACGTGGGCGTCAAGACCAAGCTCCACCCCCAAGACGGGCCCTGGCGACCACGGCCGGCTGCCGCGCCTTCACCCCCGAGCTGCGTAGCGTTGCTTGGCCGGGCAAGTTCAAGCCAGATCTGCCTCCTCGCTATGACGGCACCCCCGACCCCGCGGAGTTCCTGCAGCTCTACGAGCTGAGCATCGAGGCGGCAAACGGCGACGAAAATATCATGGCGAACTGGTTCCCCATGGCACTCAAAGACGGCGCCCGTTCGTGGCTCCTGAACCTGCCTCCGGGCTCGATCTCCTCCAGGGACGAGATGTGCGACCGCTTCATCGCCAACTTCCAGGCCACTCGCGACTGCCCGCCGGCCACCGGTGACCTGCGCCGTGTCAAGCAACAACCAGGAGAGACCCTCCAGAAGTTCATCCAGCGCTTCAACAACATTCGCCTCAAGATCCCCAAGGTGACGGACGAGGCCATCATCTCTGCGTTCTCTGATGGCATCTGCGACGTTAAGATGAAGGAAGAGCTCGCTATCCACGGGGAACTGTGCACGTCTCAGGAGCTGTTCAACCTGGCGACCAAGTGCGCAAGAGCTGAGGAAGGGCGCCTCTCCCTCCTCGAGCTGCCGGCTACGGACCCAGAGGAGAAGAAAGCCAAGGCCAAGGACGTGAAGCGCAAGGGAGCAGCCGTGCTCGCAGCGGAGCCGGACACCAAGCGAGGCAGAGACCAGCCCGAGTCATCCAAAATCAGCCGACCGTTTTGCGCCTTTCACAACCTGAATACCCACAACACCAGCGACTGTCAAGAGCTTAGAGCCATTCGTGAAGGACGCTTCAGTCGATGCCCCGAGCGCGGCGACCGGGGCTACGACCGAGGAGGAGGACGTGGTGGCGGGCATTGGGACGACCGTGGCCCATGGCAGGAATGGCGCGACCGGCGTCGTGAGGACCGCTGGCAGGATCATCCTCGCGAGGGCGCTTGGACGGACCAGCCTCGCGAGGATCGTCCTCAGGGAAACGCCGGTCTTCCCCCGCGACCGCCACCACCAAGAAGGAACGATGACCACCATCAGGACGAGGGGGCTGGGGTCTTCCAAGAGCCGCGTGCTATCGCCTGCATCTTGGGCGGAGCCCAGGCCCCAGCCTCGCAGCGTATCTCAAACAGTTTGCTCGTGAAGTGAATGTAGTCCTCCCCAATCTTGAAGCCACGCGCCCGCTCAGGTGGTCCCAGTGTGCCATCACCTTCAACTCGGTAGATCAGCTCAAGTGCGCAGCGACCGCCGGCGCCCTCCCGATGCTTTATTCACCAGTCATCAGCAACGTGCAAGTTACCAAGACCCTCATCGACGGCGGCGCAGGACTCAACTTCCTGTCCGTCGACACGTTTGACAACCTCCAAGTGCCATATGACCAGCTTCAGCCTACCAAGCCTTTCTCAGGAGTGACCGACGGCTCCACCACACCGATAGGGCAGGTCCGCCTCCCTGTCACCTTCGGAGAACGCAAGAACTACCACACCGAGCTCATCGACTTCGACATCGCACACATCCGTCTGCCATACAACGCCATCCTTGGGTATCCAGCCCTGGCCAAGTTCATGGCAGTGACACACCACGGCTACAACGTCCTCAAGATGCCGGGAAGTGGCGGAATCATCATGGTCCCATGCGAAGAAAGAGACGCGGTGTGCTCCCTCGAGCGTGCCTTCCAAGCTGCAGCAATCGACGACCCCGACAACAAGGGAGAGGGCTCTCTGGAGGCCATCCCCAAGAAGAAGAAGCAGCTGTGCCGTGCAGGATCTCAGGAGGATGGCGTCATAACTGGAACCTCGTCAGGATCAGTGCCCGCTCCAGGGGCGCCTCCCTCCGTCGCATAGGAAGGCGCGCCCATCGCCCTCCTCGGGCAGGGCTCGGGGGCTCTCTTCTGGAGGGCCTCAGACCTTGCCAATATCACGAGGGAGGCGCTTGGGCACAACTTGGAGGCGTGCTTCACGACACGTTTCCCTCAGGAGGACATAGGGTGAGGAGCGCCCACCGCTCAGGAATTCATCACCAAGACCACTCAGGAACTACAAGACACAAGGGCCATGCGCGGCGACCGCCGTTCACGAGGCGCAGCTCCCCATCCAGGCGAGGATGCCGGGTTGCGTGTCTGCATCGACGTCCCAGGGCTCAATAGGGCCGCTTCTCAGGAGCTTTTCTGGCTTCGCGCATGGGCCGTTGTGAGGATCCACCACACAGCTACGTTCGCATGCCTTTCGGCCTGCAGAGTGTGTCGTCAGCCTATCAGCGCAACCTGCGGCGTGTCCTAGCAGCTCAGGAGGCCAGGCACCACGCCGTCCTGGCGGAGATGGAGACGGTCCTCAGGGAACCACCTGAGCCCCCAGAGCCTCCCGAGGCTCAGGGCCCCGGTGGCTCGTGAATAGCAATCCCTTCGCCGCATATCGTCAGCTGCCCCAACTCTCCTTTGTCAACAGAACTAGGTGACATTTTCCAAGTTCATTCAGCTGGGAGCGCCCCTCGGGCAGCATCATTCCCAGGCCACGTGGGTCCGTCCCTGTGGCATGTGTCCCTTTTTATGTCTTTAGCTTACCCTGTTGGGGGTGCCCCTCGGGCTGCATCATCCCCATGCCGCTCGGGCCTGACCCAGTGGCATGTATCTTCCTGCATTTACCCAAGCTGATTTGCCTTTCATGCGTAATCTACCTGTGGTTATCACCTGCTTGATTGTCACCTCCCACGGGGCCTGCTCACCCCGGCTCGGCGTTGGTGCATGGGCCCGTCCCTGCCACGTTGATAAACCTGAGCGGTCGAGCTCTGACTCGCGGCACGCTCTGTGCACGTCACCTCAACGGGACCTCAGTGCCTTCACCCACTAGCGGAGCAACCAGCACCGGGCTGGCGACCATAACGGCAGATAGTGTTCTTCCTTGTGCAGGCTCGCAGGAATCTCACAAGGATATCACCAGGCGGCACTGCGAGCTCCCACCTCTTCCAAGTAATCTGCTTGCACGTTAAAAGGGGGGCTCCTGAGCATCACGACTCAGGACCTCTTACTGGCTCTCCAGCCCTCACCCCCTAGCCTTGCCCACGGCATGGCGACCCGGCATACCGGCGGTGGCTGAGCTCGCTCGAGGGCCGGGACCCGAGGACGTAGAGCACGAAGGAGAGCATTGGAAGGGCGAGGACCCGTACGGGCCTAACCTAGCTACGCTGCGGATATTTGCGCGCAGGTCTGGCGCGTCGTGGAGAATCGACCCCGGACTGCCAAGATAAGTCACGAGCTCAGGATAACTAAGTAGTTGGAACCTAGGGGACACACTCGCCGCAGCCCTGTCATGGCCACGTCACCTCCCTTTCTTATCTTACCACAGCTGCTTGAGCGCTAAAGGGGACACCCTAAGCATCGCGCCTCAGGAGCTCTTACTGGACCTCGGGCCACTCACCTCCTGGCCTTGACCACGGCACGCGACATGGCATACCAACGACGGCTGCAGCCTGCCTAGGGACCGGGACCTGTCAGCGTAGAGCAATAAGCTGTCGCGAGGTTGGAAAGGGGAGACCGAGCCTTAACAGGACATGCATTCGCGGATTTTCATAATAAGGAAGATATACACAAAAGACATCACAGATCCTTACACGCCCCCGTGGGGCATTTCTTGATTCCTCGCAGGGAACAAAAGACGAGAACTTAGTAGAATCCTATCTACACCCTCCCGCGGCTGACGCCATCATCAACAGTGGGCCGCGTGAGGCCGGCGCCAACCCCATCCAGATCAGCAGCGACGGTGGCTGGACGCCGCAGCCCTGCTCTGAGCCCGGCGAGAGCTCGGGGCCACGTAGCTGTCGTCGCTCGTCTCCGGAGTCTCATAGAGCTCAGGAGAACCGCTGGACTCCCGTGGGTCGCTGCTTCTGGAGTAGCCACGAGCGGAGCGTGCGTCATCCTGGAGCTCCCCTCCAGGGCAACACTCCAAGCGGCAGCCCTTCGCGTCGAAGACCTTGAAGAAAAGCGTGGAGACGCTATCGTACTCGAAGTGGATCACGACGGCGCCTTCCGCGCGTCAAACCCGCGCGACCTCGCCCCAGCCTCGGGTCATGAAGATCTTGCTGGTGGAGACTGCTTCAACCTCTGCTCCGGTCGCCGGGGCGTCGCAGTCGGCATGCTGCAGCCAGAGCTCGAGAGGCCCCCTCGGCGGCATCATGTTAGAGAAGAACCGCAGGAAGCAGATCCAAGAGCTTGGGGGCATCGGCGCCCAAAGCACAAGCTCGCGTGAGGAATCCATGGCATGGATTCCAGGGGAAACGGCGCGCGGCGCCCTCGCACGACGACCCTGGGCGCGGCGCGGGCGGCGCTGTTCGTCGCCCCTTCCTCCTGCGCTCCCGGCTTGGGCGTACAATGGTAGCGGATACCCTGGAGGAGGCCGCTCGCACCAAGGCCTCATCACCACCTGCATCGCCGCCTCATCACGATGATGAGACGACCTCTTCTTCGGCAGGAGCAGCCCTGGATCATCACAGGGAGCCTTTCCTTTCTCATCAGCGGAGAACCTTTGGATCGGCGCCATCGGAGCTGCAACTAGCAATGGAGCGGAGAAGAAGAAGCAAGCGAACAAGGAAGAGATGGGCGATGGAGGCTCTACCCCCTCCCCATTTATAGCGAAAGAAGGCCAACCGACGCCCCCACGATCATAGGTAATGATGGTTTTCCTTGCATGTCGCAGGGACTTGTCAAGTCGAGCAGTTGCCGAGGCAGCGTGGGGAAGCAGAGACGCCCACGTCCAATCAACCGCCACGCGTCGACCGAGGCCGCAGGCTTTTGGGGCCCGCGGCGCTCCGCGCTTGACCTTAGGCTTCGCCTCGAAGCCAAGCCCGAGCGCGCCTTGGGCCCTGGGGCTACTGTCGGCGTTCTGGGAACGGGGGTCCCTAGACTTGCCTCCCTGTGGCCCACGGCAGTGCAGTGCTAGCAGGCCCGTACGACCCATCTTCATTAACAAGACATTCAAGACCCTCGCGAGGGGCCAAGCCTCGCGGGGAGGACGACGCAAGACCTCCTCAGGAGCGGCCTCACCAGACTGCCTCGCAAGGAGCAAAGAAATCAAGGCAGGGCAAACCTCGCGAGGCTCTCGTGACGTGAGCCATGACGATAAAGACCAGGCGGGCCCCAGGCGGGCGCCAGCGCGCGCAACGTCCTTGTTTCCTCTTTTGTGCTAAGGAGGCAGGCGCAGGCACGGAGTACTGAGGCATCAAGAAAATGTTTCCATATCAGTGCAACGAGACTAAAACCAGCAGGACGGCAGGACGGAGGTCACCGTGGAACCCAAGACGGCGTCATCACCAGAGCCTTTCGCAGGCGAAGACCACTTTTGTCAGGATAAGCTGTACTAGCTGTCCCCTTTCAAATTGGCCGTTGTTGGCTCCCTTCCCGCTCAATATTTGGGAAGAGGACCAGGGCCTCTATAAATAGGACTAGCCACCACAGTAGGAGGCAACTTATTCAGATCATCCTCACATCCACAAGTTTGCCAAGCACAAGAACACCTCAACCTCAGGAGGCTATTCTTCCCTTTGTACTGTTGTTCATCAGCCCAAGAGGCAATCCACCACCACCACACTTGAGAAGGGTATTACACCACAACGGTGGCCCGAACCAGTATAAATCTTGTGTCTTTGTGTTGTGAGTTCGTCGAGTTCGTCCGCGAGATCTTAGTGAGCTAGGGCGTAGATCGGTAGGGACGAAATCTTCACGCGCACCCCTGCGTTCGAACCTTAAGGGTTTTGTCGGAACCCATGATCCGACAAGCCCCGTGGGACCCAAGAGGGAAATCTAACTCCTGCGCCAGGCCGTGTGGTGTTACCACTGCACGAACTCGTGCCGAACTCGAGATTTGTTTCTTACTAGCAAGATGCCCATGCGTTGCACGGAACATCAAGATGCATTTGTATGAGTAGTTTATCTTCTGGGAGAAAAGGATGAACGAGGGAATGCCTTATTTGGAAATGTGGAGAGGGGTGTGGGTATCTTTTTGCGAAATTGCCATAGTTTCCTTCCTATCCGTCAGATATAAATTGAACGGCTTATATTGGAGGATGGCAGGCACAACATCATCACCAACTCTGTTTTTTTATAAGAGTAGAGACTACTACTACCAATGTGCCGGCCCGTGCGTTGCAATGGTTCCAAACTAGTATAATAATACTTTTGCAGGCTTGAAATATAAACACTCTAGTTTTGATATACATATATTAGCGAAAATAAATCATGCTTCACTCAAAATATATTCCTCAGGCTGTTTTGATGAGGTGATGGACGGGTGTGGCTGGTTTGAAGATAACATGTTTAAAAAAATTTGGAGCTATGTTTTACATTTTGTAGCATGGCACGGCATCCGGTGCACCTAAGCGTGTGAAAAAAATGAGTTTGGATCGGTGGCACACCCTGTGGCCAGGGTTTGAATCCTGTCAGAGTCGAATCTTATAAAAAACAGAGTTGGTGATGATGGTTTGCCTGCAATCCTGCAATATAGGCCGTCCGATTTATATCCGACTGATTGGAAGGGAACTATGGCAATTTTGCAAAAAGATACGCACACCCCTCTCCACATTTGCAAATAAGGCCTTCCCTCGTTCATCCTTTTCTCTCACAAGATAAACTACTCATGCAAATGCATCTTGATGTTCCGTGGAAAGCACGGGCATCTTGCTAGTATACTCTTATAAAAAACAGAGTTGGTGATGATGGTGTGCCTGCCATCCTGCAATATAGGCTGTCCGATTTATATCTGACGGGTAGGAAGGAAACTATGGAAATTTTGCAAAAATATAACTAGGCCCCTCTCCACATTTGCATATAAGGCCTTTCGTCATTCATCCTTTTCTCTCATAGGATAAACTACTCATACAAATGCATCTTGATGTTCCGTGCAACGCTCAGGCATCTTGCTAGTTTCCTTTACAATAGTTACTGCGATAATCGTGTTGAAGTGATATATTTTATGTCTGACCCGAATGATCTCAAATTCGCTAGTAGTAACTAAGAAAAGGTTGCCTTGTTAATTAACAGAAAACAGGGTGAAAACTATCACATGAGGCTAGTAAAAACAAGGCACACTGGGTTCAGCTTCATCGTCACTACAGCTGTGCGCATGCGAGATGTCTACATATCGAGGGTGCAACGGAGAGAAAGACGTATTGAGTGTGTGTGAGGGAGGCACAAAGACACAACTAGCGCGCGCGCCTGTGTGTGTGTGTGTTTGAGAGAGAAGCCAATTGATCGATTAAGATCAAGATCGACTTGTCACCCTTCTGTTGTCATTGTTGGGGGTGGGGAGGGGGAGGGAGAGAAATACGTCTCGAGAGTGTGCGCTCGGTAGGCCCAGAGGCACGACTAGCAAGTATGTGTGTGTGTGTGTGTGTTTGAGAGAGAAACCAGTAGATAGATTAGTATCATGATCGAGGTGTCACCCTACTCCTTCGGTGTCGGAAAGAGTGTGTGTGTGTGTGTTTGAGAGAGAAGCCAGTAGATAGATTAGTATCAAGATTGAGGTGTCACCCTACTCCTTCGGTGTCGGGAAATGTGTGTGTGGGTGGATGTGGGGGGGGAGTGACACTTAAATATAGGTAGAAGGGGTTTGTGTGATACCTATCTATATTAAGGGATAGGTAGATAGCATGTGTGCGAGGCATACTTAAAGCATCACGGAGATAAACAAGCGGTGTGCATGAAAGTGCCGGATATACAATGTCGTGTGTGTGAGCGATCTCAAAAACAAAATGTGCTCTGCTGGAATCCCATTGTGTGTATTCATATGGTTCCGGGACTCGAGTTAACCTTACGCATATGTGTGCGGACATAGTTATACTTTGAGACATTAGTTGCGGTGGGTGGGCGTAATTAAAGGGTTGGGCATGTTGGACAGAGAGAGCGTGTGTGTTTTTGTGCGAGAGACTTGTAGGACGGGGTAGAAAGACGAATTCTGACCTGGGCGGAGGGAGAGAAATACACAAAGTGCGCATGTGTGATTCCGATGCACACGGAGAAATGAGATGTGTGTGCGTGTGAGAGAGATTGCACAATTCATTCACCTATCACTATCTAGCGATCGTGGACGTGCATCACTTGAACATAAATCAATATCTACTTCGTATCGAGGCCAAATATACAATATCGATTCAACGCTATAAAGATTGGACACTCACATATCACATTTTTTTCTAAATAGTACGTCTAAATTGTGCATGCCAAAGTTGCAGTGATGTTTGTTCAAACAACCACTGTAGTTATCATGTACATGCACCATTGTTAGTTTTGCATTAAAATTCATTACTCTTGGATGATTTAAGGTTCTATTATGAAGTAATATATGTAATATTCATATATTAATTCAACGGGTACGCAATTTATGAAATGGAGTCCACGTAATCATATGAGGTAACAATTTTAAGTAGCGGACTACAATATCCATTTCTTTTGTGGGACTTGAATATCCATTTCTTTTTGTGCCTCTATATTAAAATTAACACGTCAATGCATTATTTTTAAAATAAATAATCAATGGCACTAAATTATATATTTACATGAGAAATACATTGTCATAGCCTGGTTTAATAGGGATGATAGACTACTCATATCAATAAGAAATTCCTTCTTTTCCGGAAGCCCATTCGGGCAGAACTCCAAAGTTAAGCGTGCTCACCTTGGAGTAATTTATGGATGGGTGACCGACCAGGAAGTTGCTACTGGGTGCGCACGAGTGAGGACAAAGTGTGCAGAAAAGACTAGTATTGATCTGTGGGGCCAGTCTAGATCCCGCCAGGAGTAACGACCACCGGCGGGTGTGTCCGAGGCGTTACAAGTTGGTATCAGAGCCGACCCTTGCGGTTGCACGGATGTTTGCGGAAAGGTGCACAGTCATGTTGTACATGACGTTTGTGACCCATCGTGGCACATGATATGTCTCCAACGTATCTATAATTTTTGATTGTTCCATGCTGTTATATTATCAATCTTGGATGTTTTATAATCATTTTATAGTCATTTTATATCTTTTTTGATACTAACCTATTGACATAGTGCCAAGTGCCAGTTGTTGTTTTCTGCATGTTTTTTACATCACAGGAAATCAATATTAGACAGAGTCCAAATGCAACGAAACTTCACGGAGATTTTTTGGACCAGAAGGAACTAATGGGCCCTGGCTGCGCCTAGCGGGTGCTCCGAGGAGAGCACAACCCACCAGGGTGCGCCAGGAGGCCGAGGCGTGCCCTGGTGTGTTGTGCCAACCTCGGGTGCCCCCTGGACCGACTCTTTTCTCTATAAATACCCTAATAGTCCCAAAACCCTAGGGGAGTCGACGAAATATTGATCCAGTCGCCGCAGAGTCTAGAACCACCAGATCCAATCTAGACACCATCTCGGATAGGGTTCACCACCTCCATTGGTGCCTCTCCGGTGATGCGTGAGTAGTTCTTTGTAGACCTTCGGGTCCGTAGTTAGTAGCTAGATGGCTTCCTCTCTCTCGCTGAATTTTCAATACAATGGTCTCTTGGAGATCCATATGATGTAACTCTTTTTGCGGTGTGTTTGTTAGGATTGATGAACTTTGAGTTTATGATCAGATCTATCTTTTTATATCCATGAAAGTTATTTGAGTTTCCTTGATCTTTTATATGCATGATTGCTTATAGCCTCATATTTCTTCTCTGATATTTGTGTTTTATTTGGCCAACTTGATCTATTTATCTTGCAATGGGAAGAGGTGCTTTGTAGTGGGTTCGATCTTACAGTGCTTGATTCTAGTGACAGAAGGGGAACCGACACGTATGTATCATTGCTACTAAGAATAAAACGATGGGGTCTATCTCTACATAGATAGATCTTGTCTACATCATGTCATCGTTTCCTACCTCTTGAGCACTGCGTTGGTTTTCCCTTGAAGAGGAAAGGGTGATGCAGTAAAGTAGCGTAAGTATTTCCCTCAGTTTTTGAGAACCAAGGTATCAATCCAGTAGGAGGCCACGCTCAAGTCCCTCGCACCTACACAAACAAATAAAAACCTCACAACCAACGCAATAAAGGGGTTGTCAATCCCTTCATAGTCACTTACGAAAGTGAGATCTGATAGATATGATAAGATAATATTTTTGTTATTTTTATAATAAAGATGCAAAGTAAACTAAAAGGCAATAAAAATAGCTAAGTGTTGGAAGATTAATATGATGGAAAATAGACCCGGGGGCCATAGGTTTCACTAGTGGCTTCTCTATTACGGTGGGTGAACAAATTACTGTTGAGCAATTTATAGAATTGAGCATAGCTATGAGAATATCTAGGTATGATTATGTATATAGGCATCACGTCCGTGACAAGTAGCCCGACTCCTGCCTTGCATCTACGACTATTACTCCACACATCGACCGCTATCTAGCATGCATCTAGAGTATTAAGTTCAAAAGAACAGAGTAATGCTTTAAGTAAGATGACATGATGTAGAGGGATAAACTCATGCAATATGATATAAACCCCATCTTGTTATCCTCGATGGCAACAATACAATACGTGCCTTGCTGCCCCTGCTGTCATTGGGAAAGGACACCGCATGATTGAACCCAAAGCTAAGCACTTCTCCCATTGCAAGAAAGATCAAGCTAGTAGGCCAAACCAAACTGATAATTCGAAGAGACTTGCAAAGATAACCAATCATACATAAAAGAATTCAGAGAAGATTCAAATATTGTTCATAGATAAACTTGATCATAAACCCACAATTCATCGGTCTCAACAAACACACCGCAAAAGAAGATTACATCGAATAGATCTGCACGAGAATCATGGAGAACTTTGTATTGAGATCCAAAGAGAGAGAAGAAGCCATCTAGCTAATAACTATGGATCCGAAGGTTTGAGGTAAACTACTCACACATCATCGGAGAGGCTATGGTGTTGATGTAGAAGCCCTCCGTGATCAATGCCCCCTCCGGCGGAGCGCCGGAAAAGGCCCCAAGATGGGATCTCACGGTTACAGAAGCTTGCGGCGGTGGAATTAGGTTTTTCGTGGATGCTTCTGTTGGTTTGGGGGTATGTAGGTATATATAGGAGGAAGAAGTACGTCGGTGCAGCAACGTGGGCCCCACGAGGGTGGAGGGCGCGCCCAGGGGGGTAGGCGCTCCCCCCTGCCTCGTGCTCTCCTGGTTGCTTTCTGGCGTAGGGTCCAAGTCCTTTGGATCACGTTCGTTCCGAAAATCACGTTCCCGAAGGTTTCATTCTGTTTGGACTCCGTTTGATATTCTTTTTCTGCGAAACACTAAAATAGGCAAAAAAACAGCAATTTGGGCTGGGCCTCCGGTTAATAGGTTAGTCCCAAAAATAATATAAAAGTGTATAATAAGGCCCATTAAACATCCAAAACAGAATATAATATAGCATGAAGCAATCAAAAATAATAGATACGTTGGAGACGTATCATCGTTCTTATTGCATTACACTGTTTCTCCATGAACTTAATACAGTAGATGCATGCTGGATAGCGGTTGATGTGTGGAGTAATAGTAGTAGATGCAGGCAGGAGTCGGTCTACTAATCTTGGACGTGATGCCTATATAATGACCATTTCCTGGATATCGTCATGATATTTGAAATTCTATCAATTGCCCAACAGTAATTTGTTCAGCCACTGTTTGCTATGTTTCTCGAGAGAAGCCACTAGTGAAACCTACGGCCCCCGGGTCTCTTTCTCATATATTTGCCTTTGTGATCTACTTTTACTTTGCATTCATTTTTAGATCTATTAAAGCAAAAATACAAAAATACCTTGCTGCAATTTATTCTTATTTATTTTATTTGGCGTTCGATCTATCAATCTACTACAATTTTATCTCACGCCCGTTTGCCTTTCTTGAGGCGCCGTACCCGGAAGGGATTGACAACCCCTTTAACACATCGGGTTGCGAGGATTTGTTATCTGTGTGAAGGGGTTGTTTACGTTGTGTTGCTTGGTTCTCCTACTGGTTCGACAACCTTGGTTTCATATCTGAGGGAAATACCTACCGCCGCTGTGCTGCATCATCCCTTCCTCTTTGGGGAAATACCGACGTAGCTTCAAGCGACATCAGCACAGGGCATGGCACATGTACCGGACTTGATGCACAAACGTATGTGCCAAGAGGGAACATTCCTATGGCAGGACGAGGACGTCGGTTCCTCTGAGTGGGGGTGTATGTGATAGCCTGGCTCAATAGGGATGATAGACTACTCATATCAATAAGGAATTCCTTCTTTTCTGGAAGCCCATTCGGACAGAACTCCAAAGTTAAGCGTGCTCAGCTTGGAGTAATTTCAGGATGGGTGACCGACTGTGAAGTTGCTCCCAGGTGTGCACGAGTGAGGACAAAGTGCGCAGAAAAGACTCGTATTGATCTGTGGGGCCATTCTAGATCCGGCTAGGAGTAACGACCACCGGCGGGTGTGTCCGAGGCTTTACATATATAGGCTGAGTGTTTGATCCGTTTTTTGTGAACACGCCTCTACACCCATACGATTGGTCGTGCCCGTGTGAACGTCCAAGTTATCGGTGCATCATCCCGAGTTATTGTCTTTTTTCTGGGGTGGACTTCATACCAGTAATTAATTGCTGAAATGTGCTCGTGTACATAGCCTCGCATGACCTTCCTGCTAGCACTGTCCAAAATTAGTTGAAACTGGATACAAATGATCCCGCGGGCGGCAAAATCTCCCTCCCCCTTCTAAAATTTCCGCCACCTAGTCTTTAGCATGCGAAATTCCCCTTGTGTCCTTGGTGCACGGAGAACAATAGTTACAATACGGCCCTCATTTACATAATAGGTCAGGGCTGCTTTGGTAACTTCCGGTTCCCCCCACCACATGGCACCCCCATTTCTGCCCCCTCCCGCAAAACGACTGCTCCACAGCACCAGAGCATCTGACATCACGCCATCCGTACTTCATCAGCCTTTGTACCCCTCCCCTCTCGAAACACTAGGCTGCTCATCCACTGGCGTACTAGAGCCCATTCACTCCCAGCAGCGTCCACCTCGCCGGATCTGCTTCTGGGGCCGCATATACCCCTCCCACATCCCCTAAAAACAAGTAGACTGCTCATCCACCACTCTACCACAACCCATTCAGTGTCGGCCTTATCCACGGCGTCGGATCTGCTTCGCCGGTACTCTCGTCAACCGCAGCGCATCTGCAGCGGTTCCTTCATACTCCTCACAGGAGACGCTTCGTCCACACACCCAGAGCCACCCCATCGACGGCCCCGTCGACGGCCTCTGATCCTCTTCGTCGACATCTTCCACAACCCTACCGGAGCCGCTTCGCCGACACCATCCTCAACCCTACCGGAGTAGCTTTGCCTATACCATTCCCAACCCTATCGGGGCTGCTTTGCCAACGCCCAAGTTCACGGCCTTAGATCCGCTTCATCGCATCCTCATCCAACCTACTGGAGCAGCTTCTGACGCCCCGTCAACAGCCGCAGATCCACATTGTCGACACCATCCGGCACCCAACCACCGGAGCAGCTTCACTGACGCCCTTGTCCACGACCTCATATCCGCTTCGCCCACACCATAGTCCACCCTACCGGAGCCTCTCCACAAACACCCTACTCCATGGTTTTAGATTTCCTTACCGGACCCTGACAGCCAGCGCAACATCATCACCCTTACGTTTCTAACCTCATTCCCACCATCTGGCAAGATGCCAAGCACCTTCCGCGGCCTAGGTACTTGTCACCTTTAAACCCGTCCAGCATCACCTGCCCGATGTACTTCAAATATACTAACAGTTCGTTGTTACATGTTATGCAGCTGGAAAAAACTACAAGGACAATGTTTCTTCTGGATCTAACGGCTTGGCCAACCAAGATCCTGGACTGAGGCATTCCTATGATCTTGTAAGTGCGTCTCTCTCTTGTATTGTTGTGTGCTGCCAGCGTACTTGGCTAGGATTTTCGATCAGTAATCCCTTTGTGTAGACAATGATTTCTGCTACTGGCTGCTAAACTAGAGATGTAGATGTCATACATGATACTCCCTCCATTCCTAAATATAAGTCTTTCTAGAGATTCCACTATGGACTACATACATAGCAAACTGAGTGAATCTACACTCGAAAATGCATCTATATACATCTGTATGTGGTCCATACTAGAATCTCTACAAAGACATATATTTAGGAACAGAGTTAGTACATTACACAAAATCGTAGGTGGCATGTAGGAATTCCAATGCACTACATTAGTCTCCCTTAGAGTGCCGGCTAGTCCAGTACATAGAGTCATGGCTAGTTTATGCTGCGCACACAATCGTTAATTGGTGGTTTGAATATGCGCAAGAGATATGCAATGTATTATCATGTAGAGATATCTCAAATTAGCAGTGTCAACTTGCAGATGGGGTGTTGCAATGAAAAAGTACAAGATTTCTTAGTACAAGATGTATGTGGCAATTTCATGGAACATCGCAAAAAAAGGAGAGGCAACGGTGAGCATATACAATGTGCTATGAGGTCAGTCCAACACAGTTCTTTTGCAGGATTCTCCCAGAATCTGCCCCTCTCTAGCTTCCCCTAGAATCTTTGACCCCCATTTGTTTTAAAATCCTAACTAAGTAGACACTAACTAGATAGGATTGTAAAACAAATGGGGCTCAGAGATTCTGGGAGAATCTGGGTAGGGGTCAGATTCTGGGAGAATCTGGCAAAAGAACTGGGCCTGCATTGCAATCATCGTGACATGTTATTTGTATGTCAGTGATGTTGGCCAAGTTACTTATGGACAGTTATTTCGAGTTATCCTTAGAAAATAAGCACCTTTGAATATAAACTCTAGATAATAAGCCAACTAGTTCTTTTCATTCACTACTGCAGGAGACTGCTAACGCGACACTACGATCAGAGATCCTTTGTCGAAACTGTGTGCGATGTAATAATCACAAACGATGGTGTAAAAAAACCGTCAAAAGAGTTGTAAAACGTTTGAGATGATGGCTGCATCAAACATGGTAAAGATTTTAGTTGCGTGTGCGATGCAAGGCATAGGTTAATCCATTCAAATTGTTTGTGATGAGGCAGAACAACAGAAACGTGCAGCCATAACAATGTGTGTGTGATGCAGGACACACGATTAATTCATTCAAACTGTTTGCGATGAGGTAGAACAAGAGAAACGGGCAACCATATCAATGTGTGTGCGATATACGACATACGGTTAACTCGGACGAACTGTTTTCGATTAGGGAACACAACAGAAAGGGTTCAACTTAACAAGATGTTTGTGATATGCAACATACAGTTCACATGGATGAACTGTTTGCGATGAGCCAAAAGAACACAAATGAGTCGTGTAAACAAGATGTGTGTGATACGTGGCAAACAGCCGACGCGGATGAACTGTTTGCGATGAGAAATTACAACACAGACGGTCAATACAGTTACTTCGTGTGTGATTCTGTGTGTACAAAAAACTTTGAAAAATGCAAACTAGTTGCTTGCGGTGGCTAGGAGTATCGCACACGATGCGTCTGCGATTACTCGTGTGCGATGATTAGTATGCTACACATATGTTTCCTTATGCGAACATGTCTGTGAATTTGCAATATGGATAGTTAATATGCAAATGCCTTCTGGACATCGGGCACAAGCTTAAACTCAATGAACTGTGTATGATACTAATACTTTCCATGAAAATTTATGAACTTGGGTAACAGCATTTGAGTAACATATATATAGTGGCTACACTATTCGACAAAATGAGGATCTTCGTAACACGGTTTTGACAACCATATGGTCCATATCTACATACTTAACATAGTAACAATTATCACATTTTAAGAGGCTAAGGGCCAACAACCATATGGTCCATATCTACATACTTAACATATATAGTAACACCTAGCACATTTTAAGAGGCTGAGGGCCAACAACCACAACTATCCACTCTTGATCACGGTGACTCGGCATCTCGTCAATGAAAAGGAAGAGCCCTCCTGTGCCTTGGTAGGGCAGGAGTAGAAGAGTGTCTCCAATTTTCCAATATGGATGCATTGCCACGAGAAGCGAGAACTTGTTAATTTGAATGGTTCCATTTTTGCGAGAAATGCAGTACCTTGCAATCACTTTGGCGTTATTAGCAGGCACAAGTGTAATTCGACCACGCCGGGAAATCGATCAAGGAACGGCTACAGGGGGCAATTTCTGTTGACATGTAGAATAAAAAACAATTGTAACATATCATTGAAGATATATATACTTTATGAGCATCAACATTAAAATAAGACTTTTTACCAGCGCTTTGTGCACAAAATTGGTCTTGTTCAGTGTGTGCACCATAGGTCTAATTAATCCCATCCAAAATCCAGTGTTCATACGCTGTGCTATCTCTTTCAGATTATCAACAAAGTTTATGAAATGCTTCAAGTCCTTCAAGTGAAATTTGGTACGCTTAGTAACATACAGATCGTTCACTATGCATCCAACATATCCTGCTTAAAAGGTGGAAAGGTATTATTTATTCAGAACATGGCAGAAGAATATATATAGTGCGCATAAGTTGGGAAACAGAATTTGTTACTACCTAGGAACGAAGTCAGAATATGATATCACAATTGGTTGCTTAAATAGTGATCAATTGGTTGCTTAAATAGTAATATGATAGCATGGAGAAAGTTGAAAGGACACTAACCTCGATCATACTTTGATCGGCTGATGACGTTGGGGAAGTAAACATCCATGTTAATTAGACCAGGCTGTGGTGCACGCACTAGAATTTTATTGCCAGCTTTCAGTTCATAACACTTAGACATTTTTATCCAAAGGTACGCATTAAAATAGGAGTGGCAATCTTTATAAGGTTTTACGCTAACCGTCATTGTAAATCCATGTTGCATTGTCAATATGACATCCTGGGTGTCATCAGCAAAGTAAAGCCCAAGATTTCCTTCTACTCATGTTCTTGCAAAGCAAGGGATGTACTGCTTGAAATGAAAATTAAGATCGTAAATTAGATATATTGAAATAACCGAGCAAGATGCAAATATGGGAGTAACTGATAGAACATATCCATATATAGATGCAAGCAAAGAACAAAAATATAGAATTAAAAATAGATAATGTAACAAAGATTTGATGCTAATATATAGATAATGTAGCAACAGACGGTATATGTTCACAAATTTAGGCCATGCCGACCGTGGTAGGTTGAGATTGAACATACGGAGCGCTCCCTGAAGTCATCCGGAATGGTGAGATAGAACTTCGTTTCCGACTGGCCACGACCACAGTTGCCCGGTTTGTGCTCGCACTGTGCACACATGAATGAAAACCCACGAATCAACTAGAACAAAAATGATTCCATGACGATTTCCGCCGGTTGATTAACAGCGACGGACGGACTGCGATAAGAGATGAGTGAATATTTTGCTAATTAAGCTGATTACCTTCTCCATGAGAAAAATCGCCGGCCCAATCCCGCAGAAAATCCCAGTCGACCAGAGTCTAGAATCTCCGGTGCCGTTTGGAGAGCGACCTACGCCCGCCGCCAACAGCCGTCGAGCTTAGGGTGCAGAGTTGCGGAGGAGTCCGCGGCGAGTGAGTGGGGACGAAGTGGGAGATGTTTTTTTTTCCTTTTGCATGTGTGAGTTGCTACCTCTTGAGCACTGCGTTGGTTTTCCCTTGAAGAGGAAAGGGTCATGCAGCAAAGTAGCGTAAGTATTTCCCTTAGTTTTCGAGAACCAAGGTATCAATCCAGTAGGCGGCCACGCACGAGTCCCTCGCACCTACACAAACAAATAAATCCTCGCAACCAACGCGATAAGGGGTTGTCAATCCCTACACGGTCACATACGAGAGTGAGATCTGATAGATATGATAGGATAATATTTTTGGTATTTTTATGATAAAGATGCGAAGTAAAGAAAGTAAAATAAAAACGGCGCCAGAAATAGCTTGTTGTCGGAAGATTAATATGATGGAAAATAGACCCGAGGGCCATAGGTTTCACTAGTGGCTTCTCTCAAGAGCATAAGTATTTACGGTGGGTGAACAAATTACTGTTGAGCAATTGACAGAATTGAGCATAGTTCTGAGAATATCTAGGTATGATCATGTATATAGGCATCACGTCCGAGACAAGTAGACCGACTCCTGCCTCCATCTACTACTATTACTCCACACATCGACCGCTATCCAGCATGCATCTAGAGTATTAAGTTCATAAGAACAGAGTAACGCTTTAAGCAAGATGACATAATGTAGCGGGATAAACTAATGCAATATGATATAAACCCCATCTTGTTATCCTCGATGGCAACAATACAATACGTGCCTTGCTGCCGCTACTGTCACTGGGAAAGGACACCGCAAGATTGAACCCAAAGCTAATCACTTCTCCCATTGCAAGAAAGATCAATCTAGTAGGCCAAACCAAACTGATAATTGGAAGAGACTTGCAAAGATAACCAATCATACATAAAAGAATTCAGAAGATTCAAATATTGTTCATAGATAAACTTGATCATAAACCCACAATTCATCGGTCTCAACAAACACACCGCAAAAGAAGATTACATCGAATAGATCTCCACAAGAGAGGGGGAGAACATTGTATTGAGATCCAAAAAGAGAGAACAAGCCATCTAGATAATAAATATGGACCCGAAGGTCTGAGGTAAACTACTCACACTTCATCGAAGAGGCTATGGTGTTGATGTAGAAGCCCTCCGTGATCGATGCCCCCTCCGGCGGAGCTCCGGAACAGGCCCCAAGATGGGATCTCACGGGTACAGAAGGTTGCGGCGGTGGAATTAGGTTTTTGGCTCCATTTCTGGTAGTTTGGGGGTACGTAGGTATTTATAGGAGGAAGGAGTACGTCGGTGGAGCAATGTGGGGCCCACGAGGGTGGAGGGTGCGCCTGGGGGGTAGGCGCGCCCCCTACCTCGTGGCTTCCTGGTTGAAGTCTTGACGTAAGGTCCAAGTCCTTTGGATCACGTTCGTTCCGAAAATCATGTTCCCGAAGGTTTCATTCCGAGTGGACTCCGTTTGATATTCTTTTTCTGCGAAACTCTGAAATAGGCAAAAAACAGCAATTCTGGGCTGGGCCTCAGGTTAATAGGTTAGTCCCAAAAATAATATAAAAGTGTATAATAAACCCCAATAATGTCCAAAACAGAATATAATATAGCATGGAACAATAAAAAATTATAGATACGTTGGAGACGTATCATGAGTGAACACACACGATTCGCAGAGGCGACGGAGATGAATCGTGTGCGATAGTAAATCACCGAGATAGAATGGGAATCCAAATTTCCTTTGTCCCTCAACCATGAGTTTTTTTATACGATGAACACAAACCCTGCTAATCACCTTGTTCAAATTTGACACTTTTTCGGGTTCGTTTAACATATTTAGGGGATTATGTGCATTTTGTAGGCAATAATGCACGTAATTCAAATTCAAACAATTGGTGCATGAAAGGGTGCACAAGAACGGTCTGCAAAAACCATACTCGTGGTATTTAGTAATTTCTCAAGACTTTTACAAGGAATGGGCAGATATTTCAAGGAAATGTGTGGCAATAGCCAACCATAAATGCATCGTTTACTCGGTTAACAACTATACAAAAAATGAAACACATGGTTGGAAAACATGACGCCTGGCGTGGTGCCATGGTATGGCCTCACCATGCCCTGGTAAAAATTGGAGAATGTTTTCCTTATGTCGTGATGCGCGCCTTTCATAAATCGAACCATCACTGAGGAAGTTTCATGGTTTCGAGGGGGAAATCACCAAGATTGAAGGGGGATCCAAATTTCCTTTGTCCTTTGTCAATGAGTTTTTTTCTATGATGAGCATACAACCTGCAAATCACTGTGTTCAAATTCGGCACTATTCCGGGTTCATTTGCCATATTTAGGGGATTATGTGCATTTCCTAGACATTAATGCGCATAATTCAAGTTCAAACAATCGATGCATGAAAGGGTCCCGAAGAACGGACTAGAAAACCATGCTCGTGCCATTTAATAAATTCTCGTGCCTTTTACAAGAAATGGACAGATATTTCGATGAAATGGGTGGCAATAGTCAACCACAAATGTCTGTTTGTTGGGTTTTCAACTATAGAAAAAATGAAATAAATGCTTAAAAAACATGACGCCTGGCATGGTGCCATGGTATGACCTCACCATGCCCTAGTATAAATTTTAAAAACAAGACGCCTGGTAAATGGTAAAAAGGATAATTTTTGATGTGGAATGCTACCTAGCATAAACTTGATCATATATCTAATCATGGCATGAATATTAAGACATTAGTGATTCAAAGCAATAGTCTATAATTTGACATAAAGACATCAATACTCAGGAATCCCAACAAACAATCATGCCTTTCAAAATATCAACGGTAAAGAAAGCTATCCCTACAAAATCATATAATCTTGTCATGCTCTATCTTCTTAACACAAAGTATTTATCATGCACAACCCTCATGACAAGCCGAGCAATTGGTTCATACTTTTTAACGCGCTTCAGCTTTTTCAACCCTCACGCAATATATGAGCGCAAGCCATGGATATAGCACTACGGGTGCGATAGAGTATGATGATAGGGGTAAATATAAAGAAGACAAAAAGTAAGAAAGTCTCACACTGATGCGGCTAACCAACTGCTATGGAGATGCCAATCAATCGATATCAATGTGAGGAGTAGGGATTGCCATGCAATGAATGCACTAAGAGCTATAAGTGTATGAAAGCTCAAACTGGAAACTAAGTGGGTGTGCATCCAACTAGCTTGCTCGACCTTGGGCATTTGAGGAAGCCCATCATCGGAATATACAAGCCATGTTCTATAATGAAAATTCCCACTAGTATATGAAAGTGATAACTCAAGAGACTCTCTATATGAAGAACATGGTGCTACTTTGAAGCACAAGTGTGGTAAAAGGATAGTAGCATTGCCCCTTCTCTCTTTTTCTCTCATTTTTTTGTTTTTTTGGTGGGCTTCTTTGGTCTCCTTTTTTATTTGGGCTTCTTTGGCCTCTTTTTTTTAAAGTCCGGAGTCTCATCCCGACTTGTGGGGGAATCATAGTCTCCATCATCCTTTCCTCACTGGGCAATGCTCTAATAATGATGATCATCACACTTTTATTTACTTACAACTCAATATTACAACTCAATGTCTAGAACAATGTATGACTCTATATGAATGCCTGTGGCGGTGTACCGGGATGTGCAATAATCTAGCGTAGAAAAGATATAAAAAAAGAACAAGCCATGAAAACATCATGCTAGCTATCTTACGATCATGCAAAGCAATATGACAATGAAAGCTCAAGTCATGTATATGATGATGATGGAAGTTGCATGGCAATATATCTTGGAATGGCTATGGAAATGCCATGATAGGTAGGTATGGTTGCTGTTTTGAGGAAGATATAAGTAGGCTTATGTGTGATAGAGCGTATCGTATCATGGGGTTTGGATGCACCGGCGAAGTTTGCACCAACTCTCGAGGTGGGAAAGTGAAATGCACGGTACCGCAGAGGCTAGCAAATTGCGAAAAGGTAAGAGTGAGTATAATCCAGGGACTCACATTAGTCATAAAGAACTCATATACTTATTGCAAAAGTTTATTATCCCTCGAAGCAAAGTACTACTACGCATGCCCCTAAGGGATAGATTGGTAGGAAAAGACCATCGCTTGTCCCCGACCGCCACTCATAAGGAGGACAATCAATAATAAATCATGCTCCAACTTCTTAGCATAACGAGAGACTATACGTGCATGCTTCGGGAATCACAAACCTTAACACCAATATTCTTACTAAAACAAGTATGAAACTAGAAGTACTTTATAGGTGTTGTTGGATAGGTCTGCAAGATAATAAAGAGCACGTAAATAAAAATTAGGGGCTTTTTAGATAAAGAAGCAATAAAGTTAGTATAGCGAGTGTGGAAGAGTGGTGGTAGGAGTTGCGAAATTGTCCCTAAGCAATTGACTACTTTACTAGACCGATAGCAAGTCTTATGTGGGAGAGGCCACTGCTAGCATGTCATCCCTGACTTGGAATTCTATGCACTTATGATTGGAACTATTAGCAAGCATCCGCAACTACTAACGTTCATTAAGGTAAAACCCAACGATAGCATTAAGATATATTGGTCCCCCTTCAATCATGTATGCATCAATTTCTATGCTAGGTTGAAGCTTCTGTCACTCTTGCCCTCCAATACATAGTCCTATCAAACTACAACTAACCCTATGGTGTGATCCACGCACGTGCTCATATGATGGGCACCAAAGGACAGCAACATAACCACAAGCAAATTAAACCAATCATGGCAATTAACCAATTACCGATAGGACAACGAAAATCTACTCAGACATCATAGGATGGCAACACATCATTGGATAATAATATGAAGCATAAAGCACCATGTTCAAGTAGAGGGCACAGCGGGTTGCGGGAGAGTGGACCGCTGTAGATAGACGGGGGAAGGCGATGAAGATGTTGGTGAACATGACGGAGGTGTTGGTGTAGATTGCGGTGACGATGATGGCCCCGTCAGTGTTCCGGCGCCACCAGAACAGAGGGGGAGAGGGCCCCTTCTTCTTCTTCTTCTTCTTCCTTGACCTTCTCCATAGATGGGTGAAGGATTTCCCCTATGGTCCTGGGCTTCCGTGGCATGGGAGGGGCGAGAGCCCCTCCGAGATTGGATCTGTCTCTCTGTCTCTCTCTCTGTTTCTCCGTTCTGCGATTCTGGCCTTTCACCGTTTCTTATATTCCTGGAGATCCGTAACTCCGATTGGGTTGAAATTTGGACACGAGTTTTATCCGGATATTAGCTTTCTTGCGGGGGAAGAAGGTCACCAACCGCCTTACGAGGTGGCCACGAGGGCCCAGGGCACGCCTGAACCCCTCGGGCACGCCCCTCACCCGCGTGGGCCCCTCGGGCATCGTCTCGCGATGATTCCCCTTCCCAAAATTCACATATATTCCAAAAAAAATCTCCGTCAGTTTTTATCCCATTTGGACTCGGTTTGATATGGATTTTCTGCGAAACAAAAAACAAGCAACAAACAGGAATTGGCACTGGGCACTGGATCAATATGTTAGTCCCAAAAATAGTATAAAAAGTTGCCAAAAGTATGTAAAAGTTGTAGAATATTGGCATGGAACAATAAAAAATTATAGATACGACAGAGACGTATCACTGGGTTTTCAACTATAGAAAAAATTAAACAAATGCTTAAAAATATAAGGCCTGGCATGGTGCCATGGTATGACCTCACCATGCCCTGGTAAAAATTTGAGAAGGTTTGGCTTATGTCGTCATGCACGCCCTTCATAAATCGAACCATCACCGAGGAAGTTCCATGCTTTCGAGAGGGAAAACCCCCAAGATTGAAGGGGAATCCTAATTTGCGTCCTAGTTTGTCATTCAGTTTTTTCCAACGATCAACATACCGCGTCAAATTCAATGTGTTCAAATTTGACATTTTCCCGGGCTCATTTACCATATTTAGGGGATTATGTGTATTTTTTAGGCATTAATGGACATAATTGAAATTCGAACAATTGATGCATGAAAAGGGCACAACAATGGTCTAGAAAACCATGCTCGTGTTATTTAGCACATTCTCATGCCTTTTAGAAGGAATGGGCAGATATTTCAAGAAAATGTGTGACAACAGTCAACCATAAACGCATCGTTTACTCGATTAACAACTATACAAAAAATGAAACACATGGTTGGAAAACATGATGCCTGGCGTGGTGCCATGGTATGGCCTCACCATGCCCTGGTAAAAATTGGAGAATGTTTTGCTTATATCGTGATGCGCGCCTTTCATAAATCGAACCATCACCGAGGAAGTTTCATGGTTTCGAGGGGGAAATCACCAAGATTGAAGGGGGATCCAAATTTCCTTTGTCCTTTGTCCACGAGTTTTTTTTCTATGATGAGCATACAACCTACAAATCACCGTGTTCAAATTTGGCACTATTCCGGGTTCATTTACCATATTTAGGGGATTATGTGCATTTTCTAGGCATTTAGCGCATATAAATCCAATCCAGCTACATGTGCACGGGTGTGATGTGAGGGACGTGGATTGCCGTTCGATCGCGGTGCATCCAACGGTGCACATGCATGATCCGCGTGGCTGGGGTTCCGGCCAATCATAACGCAACACACAATAGGCTCAGCGCACACTGTTTCTAAAAGCGACGGAGATGAACCGTGTGCGATAATGAACAAGAAAAATTGTAAGGGAAGCCAAATTTCTGTTGTCGTTTGTGGTTGAGCTCTTGAATACCACTGCACTATACGGCTGCCCCGGCCCCTCCGTCCCAGAGCTCTCTCCAAGCATCGTCCATGGCACCGCGGCGCACAGTAACTGGTAAGGAAGCGATGGCATCCCGCTGCGCCGCGTTCCTCACCGCCCGCGACCGCACACATGGTAAGGAAGCGATGGCATATTTCCGCGCCGAGTTCATCACCGCCGGCGGCCAGACAGTTACATGGGAGGACTTTGAGGATGCCATGGCCGAGTGGGTGGTGGATCTAGAGGCGGCCAAGGCCGCACAGAAGGAGCGGAAAAGGCAGAAAGTAGTCAAGAAAAGAGAGTCCCGCCGCCGCAAGAAAAAAGAGGCCGCACGCCGTGGTGAGGAGAGCTTGGCGGAGATCGAAGCACGGTGGGCTGCCGCCTACAAGGCCGGGAAGGAGAACTCCGGCGTTTGGCCAGCATGCCCTAATGGCAGCATGTGAGAAGTAGTTTAAGTTTGTAGTATTAGAGCAAATTAGCAGTAGTACTTTAAGTTTGTAGTATTAACGTACAATGTCGGTAAGAGCATCCTTTGAGGGCTTTGAGCGTTGATTAGCATGTGTGCCCGTGTGCATTTTTTTGCGTTAATCATTAGAAGATCACAAAACACACGGTTTCTATGCCGTACCCGTCTGCATTTTTTGTGTTAATGACCCATAAGTCAGTTACCTGTGTCATATTTCCTAATAAACCAGGCGTACCATTGACCAAAAATACACGTGTACATTTTTTTGGGGACGGGATCTGCCACACGAGTACTTTACGCGCTTCGTCTGTGTTGTGTGTTTCCCCCGCCCAAGTTTCAAATTTCGCATCGAAATTTTCATTAGGCGCGCGATTTCAAAATTTATTCCTCCAACCACATCCCCTTCGCCTCAGTATCCCCCTCCCTCGCGCCTCCACCTACCGGGATCTCAAACCGCCACCGCCGCAACCACAACTTCAACCACATCTACGTTCTGCTCGGATCCAGTTAGGTAACCCACCGATCTCTATCACGTCCCCGACCTGATTGCTTAAATGGCGCCTGCGAAACATCCTCATGCCTCCAAATCCACCCCGCCAGGAGCTGATGGCGGTCCATGGCGCGATGGCTGCTATGCGTTTTGACCCGGAGGAACACCTCGCCTCCGCCGCCGCCGCCGCCGACATGGTGCAGGCTCTGGCCCAGATGAAGTTCCCTAGCGACTACCCCCCAGGACATAACATGTAAGATCTGACCAGCTAAATCTTACCAATACCACTCGCAACGGCTATGATTTATATGGTTGATGTATTAAGCATGTTCGTGCCTTGTTTATTTCAGTACTACACACTATGTGATGTTCAAATATTACCGTGTCCAGCTCAATTTCACCAATACCAGCAACAAACTTACAATTCATGACTCAGGATATCACTAGAGATGTTGCCCCATTTGCTTTTTTGGTGGATGTTAACCCTGTTGTACTTAACATGCTTGTTCATGTACTTACGCAGGGTCATAACGGCCGATGCTGTTGTTTGCCGTCAAGGTTAGCTGCATCCCATGTCTTACAATATTTCACATCATTTGTGCAATTGCAGTTTAACTTCTACCATTTGCTGGTTGCTTGTAGGTAGACATGTCAGTGGCACTGATCCACGCTTCGACCCAGAGGAACAGCTCGCCTCTGCCGCCGCTGACTTTGGGCGGGCTCTGGCCAAGATGAAGTGCCCCAGCAACTACCTCTCATGACTTACCAAGTATGTACCCACCAGTTCAATCTTACCAATACCAGTTGCAATGAATGGCTATGTTTTGTACCATCGATGTATTAAGCATGTTGTAGTAAACATGCCTAACACGTTCGAGCTATTTTCCCTACCTTTTTATAGACAACCGGGCCATTATCTGCTCTGGCAACACCTGCCCTGTGATGTTTAATTCTGCCAATTGCATTTTTATCAGTACCGGTTTCAATGGCCATTAAGCCTGTTGCAAGTAACAGTTGTATCCATTTTTAAAGAGTTGTATTTCAATGGCTACAAACTTACAAAACATGAATTAAGATGTTGTTAAGCCTGTTGCAATTAACAGTTGTATCCATTTTTTAATCTGTCCCGTTGCTACCGTGCTACTCTTTCGAAATGAAGATATCACCACATATGCTGCCGTTTTATTACCATTTTCTATTTTTGGTGGATGTTAACCCTGTTGTAGTTAACATTGGCTTCCTTGTACTTACACAGGGCTACAATGGGTGATGTTGTTGTTTGCCGTTGAGGTTAGCTGCATCCCATGTCTTATACTCCATCTATTCCTAAATATAAGTATTTATAGAGATTCCAATATAGACTACACAAGGAGCAAAATGAGTGAATCTAGATTCTAATCTAAACTATATCTATAATTCTATATACATCCGTATGTAGTTCATATTGAAATCTCAAAAAAATACTTGTACTTAGGAACATAGGTAGTTGTATTTTACATCATTTGTGCAATCTCAGTTTAGCTTCTAACATTTACTGGTTGCTTGTAGGTACATATATGAGGGGTACTGATCCACGCTTTGATCCCTTTTGCGTATGGGGCAATGAGATATTCATGAACAAGCGCCAACTGAGGAAACTAAGAAAGATTGTTAGGCAAAAGAAATGGGTGATTGGAATTAAGCTCTTTATTTACACTTTGTCGAAGACAACAGTGAACTTTAGGATGGTAAGTAATGTGTTGCCTTTTCCCCTTGCCCACAAGAAGTTACTCTATTAGACCTCAGTATCTGATATTTTTCTATTTTCAGTGGTTTCCGAAGCTATTTAACAATGATTACCTTGCAAACTACATGACCGGAGTGGAGGCAACTAAGGTTAAAGTATATAATTCATGCTACCATGATAATGCTCTAGAAGTCTTCCTGAAGGCGGTGAAGGATGGGCAGGCGATCGTCACAAGGGGTTGGACAAAAGTGATTCGTGCCTATGGCATGCGGTAAGGCACATTATGGGCATTCCGCTTCTTCAACACCGTCGGCAGTCAGAATGATTTACACTTGTCTCTTCACCTTTACCACCTTTAAATAATGTGGTTCATCATAGTTAATTGTTGCCTAATCCTGTAATTACTGAACATATTGTAGTGGCAATTTTATTTACGGATTCGTTGTTGAACCATTGTGCCGAGAATTTGAATTGCACGTTTCGTATTTCAAAATTTCCAATTAGAATAATAAATTACAGTCAAAAATAAAAATATTACAGACGGTCATGGACCTTTGCAAACGGTTCTAGCAGTAAAAGCGCTTGCGATGGATAGCCCAATGCCACACAGTTTTCTACATCATATCGTGTGTGATGTAGTTAATGAAAGCAAACAGTTAACCAAGGCAGAGCGTGTGTGATAGTTACACCTTTCACACACGAGCGTATACATAAAACCGTGTGGGATGTACATCCAAACGAAAACGTTTTCCCTGGATTGACTGTGTGGGATGTACATAAGAACGGAAACATATTCCTTGGATTGACTGTGTGTGATATACATACGAATGGAAATGATTTTCTGGGAGTCACCGTGTGGGATGTACATACCTACGGAAATGATTTCTGGGATTTACCGTGTGGGATGTACATACCTACGGAAATGATTTCTGAGATTCACCGTGTGGGATGTACATACCTACAGAAATGATTGGGTTTCGATGCCTCGCCCGATCACACATGGCCCCAGCCTAGGTCCCAGGAGGGCCTATTCCCGACGATTTCGGGGTCGTGCGGGAAGGAGACCCTATCGCACACACTCACTTGGCGACGATTCCAAATGCTGTCGTGGAAAGGGGTAAAAAACCGTTTGTTTAGGACCGACGCGCACCAGTGATTGCCTGCCATTTTAGCTTATCTATGGTATGATTAGTGAAAAGTTTAGATTGCATTATATGTTGTCATTTTGCTGCCCATATGAAAATTAATTTGACTTGCAAACATCACAAATTGAACCGAGTGCAAGAATTAATATGATAGGGAAACTGACCATCAATATTTGTTCAAAATGCAAATACAAAGATACCATCTGCGTGGCACAATCTACTTTGGTCAATGTCTTCCAAAGAGAGCCCGTTGCCAAATTTAAATGAAGAACGCATGGCCTATATTTAAATGAAGAACCATTAGTTATCGAGATTCGATGGTCCAAGTGGCTGGTTATTATCATATAGTAGCGCCACCTGAAAGCATCATATAGCAGCAGCAGCAGCTCATAGCAACTCATCATAAAGCAGCAGAAGCTATCAGTTCAACATATACCAATAGCAGGTCATGGCAATTCATCATATAACAACAGTAGGAGCAGCTCATAGCAATTCATCATATAGCAGTAGCAGGAGAAGCTCATAGCAATTCATCGTATAACAGCAGCAGGAGCAGCTTATAGCAACTCATCATATAGCAGCAGCTAATCGCAATTCATCATATAGCAGCAGCAACTCATAGCAATTCATCATATAGCAGCAGTAGGAGCAGCTCATAGCAATGCATCATATAGCAGGAGCTGCAGCAGCTCATAGCAATTTATCGTCTAGTGGATCAGAATGAAAATTTGGCAAAAAATCAGAGGAGATCCTCACCTTGTTGGATGAGCTCATCCTTCAACAACACCTAAAGGCCACGGCCTGGGAGGAGGGGAGGGGGAACGAGGTGCCTTCTGCTGGAGTCGGGCATTGGCCGTAGTTGTGAGGCGACCACAAGAGTAGTGTGTTGGATGGACCATAGCGGCGCAGCTGCTGAAGGCCATGAGAATGAGGGGCAGCACCAGAGGGAGGAGCAGCGGGGAGATTTGGCCCTACCCGTCGGCCATGTATCCTAGCTAGACAAAGCATCATCGAGGAGTAGGCTAGATGGGACCAGTGGCGACTTCTCGCTGGAGGAACCCTAGTGCTGCAGGCAGGGGGTCGAGGTACAGGGAAAGGGGAGAGGAGATGCAAGCGGGCAAGGCAATGAACGCTTGCGTGTTTGTTTTTACTTCAGGGTCAGGTGTAACGCGAGCGTGAGCAGAGGCATTTTGAGTGTAATATAGGCAGATAACAGAGTCATTTCGCTATTCCCCTTCTCTTCAATTTTTAATGAGCTTCTACCTGAAGCACCCCACTCCCCCGATAGTGAAATAAGTTAAGCCCAAGCCCATAACTCAAAACCAACTTCTTTACATCTTTTATGGCATACTTTGACAATAAGCGCTGAAAAGGCGGAATAGAACTGACCCTTAACCTGCAATTCAATTGTGCGTGCAATGATGAATGACTCCTGCCTGCTATAGTGTACATTTAGGCATCATACATAGCATAACCTTATACATGTGCATTTCATTATAGAATCTGAAATATGCAATGTTTATGTTAGTTCATATGTTGCACATGATGTTTAAATGCCCCTTAAATCTGGCCAGTAAAGTGATGGTCTTTAAGCCTCCTTTTATGCTTCTTTCCTTGATATGTAATTCAGTGTTGTGCAAGATTTTCTCACACATCTGTTCAATTGCTTGTTTGTATCGGCCAACCATACTATGACTGTTTTCTTTGATTACTTGCTGTTCTTGACCTAACAGAACTTGTCAACAATTTAAACAATAAGGGATGCTGTAGTGGGGGCTTGTATAACTCATAGGTGACATAAAGGTTTGGCAGTACACTAAAGTAGCCTCTCCAAGAGAACGTGGAAATCTAGTTCAAAGGTATGCCTAGTTTTTACACGGCGCACACATAGTAAATGCTCATTTCATTGTGTGCAAGAAACGTGGCATGTTTCATTATGCGGTGTTGTTTTGTTATAAACTCATCCTTTGGTGTTGTTCACAGACTGGAAAGTATGCATATTTATCTTCCAAGGATACCCTTAACTAGTTTGTGTCAGCTTGCAGAGGGGGTGCAATGAAGATAAGATTGAGGATTTTCAAGTACAAGATGTTAGGAAGGAGCCTTGCAAGAGAAGGAGGAACAACACTGAGCCTGTTCCACTAGTTATGGTAAATCACTGTATTACAATTACCAGGACATCCTATTTGTCTGAAATTGTGCTTGCGTAGGGTTCTTCACCTGTAACCCAGTCATTGGGCCATTGATTAAAACTCCCTCCACTCACTACTATATGTTCTCCTAACTTTTTTGTAAATCAGATGTATGTATACACATTTTTAATGTGTCTGTTCACTCATTACGGATGTAGTCTACTTTTAAATATCTAAAAATCTTATAGTAGTGAACAGTGTGAAACTGCTTCCTGCTATGGTAGAGTTGTTGATGTCATAACCAAATGCATATTCACATCAATAGCCTCCCTATCATTACTAGGATCTTGATTACATACTAGTCGAGATACTTCATAGGGGGGCAAACAATATTACATTACTTGTAACTAGTAGTTGACATAATTAAAGGCCTTACCATTTAATTACTCTAGCGAAGTGTGCCTGAAACTTAGAAGTCTATTAACCAACTATTACTGTTTCAGGGTCTCAATCTAGTTTATACGAGGCTAATGATTTCATAGTTTTGCTTGATGTAGTAGGTTTGTATGAATACCTCTGCTGTTCATTATGCTCCCTACGACTTTAATTGAGCTACAGAATGGCCAACTGCTTGCTTACTTATTCGCAAGATATATATAATTGTCAGTAGCTGTGTGTGGTCTAAATTTGCAACCTGTCTGTTTTGGATTTTGCCCCAACATCATGCTCCTCTAGTGAGCTAAGAAAGATTTCTGTATGCGGCCTGCACAGACTACCATTTTTATAATTTTTAAAATAGCACCTGCTTATGCTTCATGACGTGTAACATTATTGTTAGTCATGTTTTGCCATGTAAAAAATAGTCTCTCTTGCTTGCTTCACTGTTGTAACTATATGTTTTCCCTAGTCATTACTATTTACAGAAACATTACAAGATGAAGTGACATCAACACAAAGATCTGAGAGCAGTGCGGCATGCCGTTACCAAATGATTATGGATTGGAATTGGAATGTGCTGATGTTCTCGAGCATCAACTAGAGGTGGCAAGACAACGTGTACATGATTCTCAACATGCAGTCAACCTGTTGAGACTATAGTTGCAGGTATTAGATGCTGGAGTCAAAAAATGAAACAAGACACTGAGGTAACCACAAAGGAATTGGAGAGTTTGTAGACTGAAATTCGTGCTATCTGAATCCGGCCAGTCCTATTTTCTGAAGAGATTATAGTTCAAATGGTAAGTTCTGTTGATGCGTGTCCATGATGTGTGAGCTTTATTTGCCCAATGTATGTAATTTGCTATTTGTGTACGCTTTATTATCACTGGTGCCGAACTGTAATGCCGAGTGGGTATAATCTGCTATAATCTATGCCTTTGTCTCTTTATTGTATAGTGCAACTTTTTTAGAGGCGATAGTATAGAGTAGGATAATTCTTTGTATAAGCTATATAACTGAAACTAGGGCCAACACACCCAAACATTACCTAGACGCCATCCGAACGAACAAACATGTCAAAGCGGGCCTTAATTGGGCTGGTCAACTTAATATTTGGTGATTCCCAAATTATGTGGCCCACCGTAACAACGGCTCTTAGCAGGCCGTTAATAGGCCGAAAGCTCGATAGGGACGTATAAATGGAAATGGCCCGCGGGCCTCTGCATTCCGAAATAATTGTTAATTTTTTCTCGGCCCTTTTACATGACGGGCTAGTAAGAGGAAAAAAGTGTTTTGGCCCAGAAGAGGCCCAATTTACAAAATAGGCGTTTAACAGGCCGAAAGTCGTGTCGGGCTGAAAGTGTGCCTTGCGGAATGTGGGCCGCTAATGGACCCAAAATCAGGTAGCACCATCAAAGGCCCAACTATTGTGCGGGCCGTTAACAGGCCAAAAGACAAAATAGGCTAGGAATTGACCATTTACAGAATGGGCCGAGGAAAGGCAGAAAGTCACAACGGGCTAGAAGTTGGACCAAGTACAGAATGGGCCGGGAAATGGTCACAAGACGTACCGGTGGCATATTGGTCCATATCTATAATGGGCTGCTAACAGACTGAAAGAAGGTCTACTGTAATTGGGCCCAAAGATGTAGCGGGCCATTAACAGGCTGGAACTGACAATGGGCTGGAAATTGTGGAATCTAGAACGGGCCTTTGATGGGCTGATTCTGCGTAACCTGTTTGGGCCGTGCTTGTTAATTGGCCTGACTCAAGTAGGCCGCTAATGGGCCGTCCCGCTTATTTTGATAGGCTGGCCTTTTAACCTGAACGAGCCACTATTGGGCCGAGCCATGTGTCGACGTACCATAGGCGCGTCCCGTCCACTCGCTGGATGACACCTGTCCCAACACGAAGCTGACACGTGGATACCATGGCGACTCAGAATTTTACACGCGGAAAATCTGAAGGAAATATGCCCTAGAGGCGATAATAAAGTTGTTATTTATATTTTCTTATGTCATGATAAACGTTTATTATTCATGCTAGAATTGTATTAACCGGAAACTTAGTACATGTGCGAATACATAGACAAACAGATTGTCCCAAGTATGCCTCTACTTGACTAGCTCGTTAATCAAACAAGGTTAAGTTTTCTAGGCATAGACATGTGTTGTCATTTGATGAACGGGGGCACCTCATTAGAGAATGATGTGATGGACAAGACCCATACGTTAGCTTAGCATTAATGATTGTTAGTGTTATTGCTATTGCTTTCATCATGACTTATACATGTTCCTCTGACTATGAGATTATGCAACTCCCGAATACCGCAGGAACACATTGTGTGCTATCAAACGTCACAACATAACTGGGTGATTATAAAGATGCTGTACAGGTGTCTCTGATGGTGTTTGTTGAGTTGGCATAGATCGATATTAGGATTTGTCACTCCGTGTATCGGAGAGGTATCTCTGGGCCCTCTCGGTAATGCTCATCACTATAAGCCTTGCAAACAATGTGACTAATGAGTTAGCTGCGGGATGATGTATTACGGAATGAGTAAAGAGACTTGCTGGTAACGGGATTGAACTAGGTATGATGATACCGATGATCGAATCTCGGGCAAGTAACATACCGATGACAAAGGGAACAACGTATGTTGTTGTGCGGTTTGACCGATAAAGATCTTCGTAGAATATATAGGAACCAATATGAGCATCCAGGATCCGCTATTGGTTATTGACTGGAGATGTGTCTTGGTCATGTCTACATAGTTCTCGAACCTGTAGGGTCCGCACACTTAACGTTTGATGACGATTTGTATTATGAGTTATGTGATTTGATGAGCGAAGATTGTTCGGAGTCCCGGATAAGATCACGGACATGACGAGGAGTCTCGAAATGGTCGAGACATCAAGTTCCATATATTGGCAAGTTGCATTCGGACACCGGAATGGGTCGGGTCGTTTCGGAGTACCGGGGTTACCGGAAACTCCCTGGGAAGTTTATGGGCCTTCATGGGGCTTAGTGGAAAGGAGAGGAGGGCCACAAGGGAGGCCACACCCCCCATGGCCAGTCCGAATTGGACTTGGGAGGGGGGCGCAGCGCCCCCTCTTTCCTTCTCCCCTCTTCCACCTTCCCTCCTTCTCCCTCTCTTGGATGGAAGGGGACTCCAACTAGGATTGGGAATCCTAGTTGGAGTCCCCATGGAGCGCGCCCCCTTACGCCGGCCTCCTCCTTCTCCCCCGTTTATATACGTGGGAGGGGGCACCCCAAACGACACACAAGTTTCTCTTAGCCGTGTGCGGTGCCCGCCTCCACAGTTACACACCTCGGTCATATTGTCGTAGAGCTTAGGCGAAGCCCTGCGCCGGTAACTTCATCATCACCGTCGCCATGCTGTCATGCTGACGGAACTCTCCCCCGGCCTCAACTAGATCAAGAGTTCGAGGGACGTCATCGAGCTGAACATTCGGTGCTTGGATCGGTTGGATCGCGAAGACGTTTGACTACATCAACCGCGTTACTAAATGCTTCCTCTTTCGGTCTACGAGGGTACGTGGACACACTCTCCCCGCTCATTGCTATGCTTCTCCTAGATAGATCTTGCGTGATCGTAGGCAATTTTTTTGAAATACTACGTTCCCCAACAGTGGCATCCGAGCCAGGTCTATGCGTAGATGTTATATGCACGAGTAGAACACAAAGAGTTGTGGGTGATAATAGTCATACTGCTTACCAGCAACGTCTTACTTTGATTCAGCGGTATTGTTGGATGAAGCGACCCGGACCGACATTACATGACCGCGTTCATGAGACTGGTTCTACTGACGTGCTTCACACATAGGTGGCTAGAAGGTGTCTGTTTCTCCAACTTTAGTTGAATCGAGTTTGACTACGCCCGGTCCTTGTTGAAGGTTAAAACAACACACTTGACAAAAAATCGTTGTGGTTTTGATGCGTAGGTAAGAACGGTTCTTGCTAGAAGCCCGTAGCAGCCACGTAAAACTTGCAACAACAAAGTAGAGGATGTCTAACTTGCTTTTGCAGGGCTTTCTGTGATGTGATATGGTCAAGACGTGATGATATATAAATTGTTGTATGAGATGATCATGTTTTGTAACAGTTATCGGCAACTGGCAGGAGCCATATGGTTGTCGCTTTTTTGTAAGAAATGCAATCGCCATGTAATTGCTTTACTTTATCACTAAGCGGTATCGATAGTCGTAGAAGCAATAGTTGGCAAGATGACAACGATGGTACGATGGAGATCAAGGTGTCAAGCCGGTGACGATGGTGATCATGACGGTGCGTTGGAGATGGAGATCAAATGCACAAGATGATGATGGCCATATCATATCACTTATTTTGATTGCATGTGATGTTTATCCTTTATATGCTTAGTACGGTGGTAGCATTATAAGATGATCTCTCCCTAAATTTCAAGGTATAAGTGTTCTCCCTGAGTATGCACCGTTGCTACAGTTCGTCGTGCCGAGACACCACGTGATGTGATAAGCTCTACGTTCACATACAACGGGTGCAAGCCAGTTTTGCACATGCAGAATACTCGGGTTAAACTTGACGAGCCTAGTATATACAGAGATGGCCTCGGAACACTGAGACTGAAAGGTCGAGCGTGAATCATATAGTAGATATGATCAACATAGTGATGTTCACAATTGAAAAATACTCCATATCACGTGATGAAAGGACATGGGTTAGTTGATTTGGATCACGTGATCATTTAGATGACTACAGGGAAGTCTATCTAAGTGGGAGTTCTTAAGTAATATGATTAACTGAACTTTAATTTATCATGAACTTAGTACCTGATAGTATTTTGCATGTCTATGTTGTTGTAGATAAATGGCCCGTGCTACCATTCCTTTGAGTTTTAATGCATTCCTAGAGAAAGCTAAGTTGAAAGAGGATGGTAGCAACTACACGGACTGGGTCTGTAACTTGAGGATTATCCTCATTGCTGCACAGAAGAATTACGTCCTGGAAGCACCGCTAGGTGCAACACCTGCTACAGGAGCAACACTGGACGTTATGAACGCCTGGCAGAGCAAAGCTGATGACTACTCGATAAATCAGTGTGCCATGCTCTACGGCTTAGAACCGGGACTTCAGCGACGTTTTGAATGTCATGGAGCATATGAAATGTCCCAGGATTTGAAGTTAATATTTCAAGCAAATGCCCGGATTGAGAGATATGAAGTCTCGAGTAAGTTCTACAGCTGCAAAATGGAGCAGAATAGTTATGTCAGTGAACATATACTCAGAATGTCTGGGTACCACAACCACTTGACTCAACTGGGAGTTAATCTTCCTGTTGATAGTGTCATTGACAGAGTTCTTCACTCACTGCCACCAAGCTACAAAAGCTTCGTGATGAACTATAATATGCAAGGGATGGATAAGACAATTCCCGAGCTCTTCACAATGCTAAAGGTTGCGGAGGTAGAAATCAAGAAGGAGCATCAAGTGTTGATGGTTAACAAGACCACTAGTTTCAAGAAAAATGTCAAAGGAAAGAAGGGGAACTTCAAGAAGAACAGCAAGCAAGTTTCTGCTCAAGTGAATAAACCCAAGTCTGGACCTAAGCCTGAGACTGAGTGCTTCTACTGCAAAGGGACTGGCCACTCGAAGCGGAACTGCCCTAAGTATTTGGCGGATAAGAAGGATGGCAAAGTGAAAGGTATATTTGATATACATGTTATTGATGTGTATGTCGGGGAAACGACACCTATGGGATCACTGGAATCCCTTCTATGGTTGGCGGGTGCGGGGTTGTGAGAAGAGCAGGTTTAGGAGCTAGCACAAAGATCGTTTACCCAGGTTCGGGCCGCGAGGATGCGTAATACCCTAGTCCTGTTTTGGTGTGTATTTCAGAGTGTTCTTGAGCTCTCGAACTAGCTACGGTGGCTGCGTAGTTCCAAAGAGCCGAATCCCTCTCCAGTATGCCTCGGGCCTCCTATTATAGTCGAAAAGGGGTTGCCACAGTGGCACACAGGAGGTGGAAAGGTGTACAGTGCACGAGCTTATCGCCTAGCATTATGGGACAAAGCGCATTAAATGCGCTACTTAGGTGTCCATTAGCTTTATCGGGGATGGGGACAAGGCCCACCCCGTCCGTCGCCGCTCCGCCTCGCTTCGACACACGCCCAGGCCAGCGATGTGTGCAGCGCCATGTAGGCAGGAAGGCTGCTGAGGTGGCGCGGTGGCAGGGCCTTCACGAAGATCTGCATGCCACCACACAGATGCTTGCTGAGTTGGTCTGGAAGCCGCATCTTGCCACGCAGGTGCCTGCCCAGCTGGTTGGGCTGGCAGCTGCATGCAAACGGCGGTGGAGTCTTGGTTGATGCGGGCCTAGCTATGGACTCGCAGGCGTCCTCGGCAAGGGTCTTGCCGCGGTAGCATGGTTGTCCCTAGCAAGGATCTCGCCGGGGTCCTTGTGGATCTCCTCGGCAAGGATCTCGCCGAGGATTGTCGTCTTCTAGTCCTCATCTGAACTTGTGTATCTATGATCTTGACAAAGATCTGCATGCCACCATGGAGGCCCCTCCCGAGCCTTCGTCCCATCGTGGTTGGTTATGTTGGAAGCCATGGGCTCAAGGGTGGCGCACCCCGCTGGTGTTGGGTGAGCTGCCCCGGCAAGGCTCTTGCCGGGGCTGCTGAGGTTGCCCTAGAAAGGGTCTTGCCGAGGGAACCTGCTTCATCCCTCTGCTCTTTTGGGTCTTGGCATTGTTTTTGTTGGCCTTGTGCTTCGGTCTCCCTCCCTTGCCATGTTAGGTGTGGCCGTAGGCACAGCTCTGACTGCCCGTGCACAAGTAAGGGGTACAAAGGAGAGCCCCTATCTTTGTACACCGACGGGAGCCCCCGGGCCCGGGCCAGACATAAGCGCGACACGTTGTTGGGCTGGGCCCAGAACGGTGCGCGGGTAGGCAGGGCCGAATCCTTCTTACTTCAGTAGATTTTTCGCTTGCTGTTCTCCCCCACGACCCATGTTGAATGTGTGACGTGGGGGTCGTGCATAGGGCGATCATGGCCTGCTCGCGTCATCCCACGGGACAAACAGTAAAGAGGGTCACCACGCAGCTGGCCACCATGGGGATGCGAAATGTGAAGTACACCCCGGAGCGCAACGCGAGCCCCAACACCAAGCTGACCCTGTTCTTCGAGGGTGTTCTCGGAGCCGTGGAGCATTTCCGCTCCACCAGGGCGACTTTCCTGGCCAATGAGGCCCGGAGGCTTTGCTGGGGTGTCATGACCAAGGATCTCACCAAGGTGGTATACTGGAATCCCAACCTCGACTTCGATGCTGCGCTGGAGAGCTTGCCGGAGGATGTGGACCTTGCGCCGCTCAAGGAGCGTATCGAGCCCGTCATCAGCCGCATCGATGGAGTCCAGAGGGTAGAGGGCCAGCACCGGGACTAGGCACCCCGTTTCTTATCGCTGCTGCAAGTTCATTACCAAGATAATTTTTTATCTCTAGTTAGAACTGCGGTAACAAGTGATGAATATAACTCTGCGGTACTTTTAAATTGACACATATTATTTTCCTGTCAATCTCTCTCTCTCTCTATGTCCACCCTACGTTTCCTTGGGTGGGCTGGCCGGCGCATAAACCCAAGCCGCGGTGCCTTGAGGACGGATCCTCGATAGCCTGCCGGGTGTGCTTGCTGCCAGGCAAACCACCTTACCACTCTCAACGCGGCCGCTCGAACTGTCGAGCTTGACTCAAGTCAGAATCAAGAGCGTTGCCAATTGCGGAAGGCTACCGTGCCGTTTTCGACGCGGCCGCTTAAGCTGTTGAGCGGACTTGAAACAGAGTAAGGGTGTTGCCAATAGTGGAATGGCCCCATTGCGTGCAGGTGTTCCATACAAAGGACGAGATATCCGAGGGGAATAACCTTATATAAAAAGGAAATATTTAAAGTTCGGCATGACTTAGCTTTCCTGTCGCCGTACTAGCGCCCTTCGCGCTTGTAGGCGACGCCTTTCTCTTGGCCATCTTCTTTAGAAGCCATGGCCACGAGGAACTGCTAAGCTAGCTGCTAAACCAGATTATCACAAGTGCGCCCCCCCTACCTGGCGCGCCAAAGATGTCGGGGAAACGACACCTATGGGATCACTGGAATCCCTTCTACGGTTGGCGGGCGCGGGGTAGTGAGAAGAGTAGGTTTAGGAGCTAGCACAAAGATCGTTTACCCAGGTTCGGGCCGCGAGGATGCGTAATACCCGAGTCCTGCTTTGGTGTGTATTTCAGAGTGTTCTTAAGCTCTCGAACTAGCTACGGTGGCTGCGTAGTTCCAAATAGCCGAATCCCTCTCCAGTATGCCTCGGGCCTCCTTTTATAGTCGAAAAGGGGTGGCCACAGTGGCACACAGGAGGTGGAAAGGTGTACAGTGCGCGAGCTTATCGCCTGGCATTACGGAACAAAGCGCATTAAATGCGCTACTTAGGTGTCCATTAGCTTTATGGGGACGGGGACAAGGCCCATCCCGTCCGTCGCCGCTCCGCCTCGCTTCGACACACGCCCAGGCCAGTGATGTGTGCAGTGCCATGTAGGTAGGCAGGCTGCTGAGGTGGCGCAGTGGCAGGGCCTTCATGAAGATCAGCATGCCACCACGCAGGTGCTTGCTGAGTTGGTCTGGAAGCCGCATGTGGCCACGCAGGTGCCTGCCCAGCTGGTTGGGCCGGCAGCTGCATGCGAACGGCGGAGGAGTCTTGGTTGATGCGGGCCTAGCTATGGACCTGCAGGCGTCCTCGGCAAGGGTCTTGCCGCGGTAGCATGGTTGTCCACGGCAAGGATCTCGCCGGGGGTCTTGTGGATCTCCTCGGCAAGGATCTTGCCGAGGATTGTCGTCTTCTAGTCCTCATCTGAACTTGTGTATCTATGATCTTGACAAAGATCTGCATGCCACCATGGAGGTGCCTCCCGAGCCTTCGTCCCATCGTGGTTGGTTATGTTGGAAGCCATGGGCTCAAGGGTGGCGTGCCCCGCTGGTGTTGGGCGCGCTGCCCCGGCAAGGCTCTTGCCGGGGCTGCTGAGGCTGCCCCGGCAAGGGTCTTTGTTGGCGTTCTGGGAACGGGGGTCCCCAGACTTGCGTGCCTGCGGCCTACGGCATGGCTCTGCAAGTGGGCCCGTATGGCCCATCTTCATCAACAAGCATTCAAGACCCTCGCGAGGGGCCAAGCCTCGCGAGGCGGACGACACAAGACCTCCTCAGGGGCGGCCTCACCAGGTTGGCTCGCGAGGGGCGGAGAGATCAAGGCAAGGCAAACCTTGCGAGGTTCTCGTGACGTGAGCCATGACGACTGAGACCAGGCGGGCGCCAGGCGGGCGCCAGCGCGCACAGTGTCCTTGTTTCCTCTTTGGTGCTAAGGAAGCAAGCGCAGGCGCGGAGTACCGAGGCGACAAGCAAAGGTTTTCATATCAGTGCAACGAGACCAAGATCAGAAGGACGGCAAACCGGAGGTCACCATGGAGCCCAAGGCGGCGTCACCACCAGAGCCTTTGGCATGCGAAGACTACTTTTTTCAGGATACGTTGTACTAGCTGTCCCCTTTCAAATTGGCCGTTGTTGGCTCCCTTCCCGCTCAATAATTGGGGAGAGGACCAGGGCCTCTATAAATAGGACTAGCCACCACCGTAGAAGAGGACGGATTCATTGAGACCTCCCTAGCTCTCACCCACACATAGAGCACAAGAACACCTCAACCTCAGGAGGCTGTTCTTCCCCTTGTAACTGTTCATCCTCAGCCCGAGAGGCAATCCACCACCACCACACTGGCGTAGGGTATTACACCACAATGGTGTCCCGAACCAGTATAAATCTGGCGTTGTTTGTGTTGCGAGTTCGTCGATTTAGCCTTTGAGATCTTAGCAAGGCTAGGACATGGATCGGTAGGGGAGATCCTCGCGCGCACCCCAGAGTTCGAACCTTAAGGGGTTTGCCGGAACCCGAGATCCGACGTTTGGCGCCCCAGGTAGGGGTGCGCTGGAGCCTCCTTCCCATCAGTCGATCCACCGACGCTTCGCGGTTCCGGTGTCCAGCGACCCCAGGGCTGATGCCGACCGTTGGGCAGCCTGGCCCGCCCGGCGGCGCCGCCTGCCCAGGAAGACCTCAACCCCGCGCTCCAGGCGGCACGGGCGCCACCTAACGCTGCTGGGCGCGGGCGGCGTAGCCAGGCGCCGTCCACCCTTACTCCACGACAAGCGCGAGCTGCTGCAAAGGCCGCAAGCCACGCCATGGCAATGCTGCCACACACCCGGCGGGAGCAGGCGAACATGCGGGCTGCTCTCACAGTGGCGCGGGAGCCGCTGCGGTGCCGACTGATGGAGAGGGGCCGGGATGCGCTCCTGGAACGCGTCGCCGAGCTACTGGACGCAGCGGCCACGGGAGCGCCGCCCTTCTGCTATCAGCTCACGCCTCAGGCAGCGGCTGGGTCCCACGGAGGGCCTCGCCACGCCCGCGTGCCCCCGGGTGTGCCCGGGGCCCTCGTCGACATCAACACGATCCACGGTGTAGGGCGCCCTGTTGCGCCCGCACCACCCCAGATGGGTGCGGGCATGAGCGTTGCCGCATACGACCCTATCGGAGCACTGCCCTGCCGTCCTCAGGACGGCGTGACAGGCCGGGCGACATGGAGCGTGGGGCACTTCAGCGAGGTCTTCGGGGCAGTGGCCTCGGAGGCCTACGTGCCCCGCATGATCGACCAGGAGTACACGCCGGAGGATGACCCCGGATATTTCCTCGGACCAGGATGGGAGGAGGAGGTGTTAGGAGCCGAAGCCTTCGAGGAGCCGCCAGAGAGCCCCACCAACCACGCCGTCGACAACAGATACAGGGTACCACTAATCCCATAGGGGCAAGCTTACACTAACCATGAGTCATAGGTGAACCAGGTCACAGCACCAGGCGATGGTTCCGGCACGGCGATGCCCGCCCCATCAGGAGAGACCCACTGGGGGCTGCGCGGGAGGAGCCAGGAGCAAGGACCATCCCCGCGTCGCACAGAGCAAGGCGTCACCCGGAGTTAGGCCCTTTGTCGGGGAGGCGGCGGCGAGCGCTACCCCGGCAGAGGACCCGTGATCGTTGAGGGCGCCGCTGGCGTCCCCTTTGCCCCTTTGGTGGCGTCCTGGTTTCCGGTCGCCCCCAACGGTGGCCGAGGGAGGTGCAAGGAAGGGCCCTCATCTGCCGATATGAAGTAAGGCTCACGCCTGTGAAGATCGCCGCCCGTGACACTTCACGTAATAACGAGTGGGGCTGTACACGCCCCAGAGTATCAGGAGTGCCGCCCTCGGGCCTCGGGGGCTCCCTCCCACGTCCTAGTGGCAGCACTTAGCTCCGTGCTGGTGAGAAGACTCGAAGACAAGAAGACTAGACTAGGTGCCGGACGTGGCCATTTGCTTTGGATCCCTTTTTTGTAGCCTTGCCTTTTGGATTTGGATTTAAGTCGAAGTTGAATTTTCATTGATGCGCGCGGGGGGTGCCTTTTCTCGTTCAAGCGATTTCTTGCTATCTGGTTCTTGCCTTATTCCGAAGCTCGCGCTCGCTGCCTCCCCCTCGCGGGCCCCCCGCGAGCGGGGCTGGGCGCGGCACACGCACCGCGTGCCCCGATCGATACTTGATCCTCGTGAGGCCCTCTCGGGCGAATCAGTAGACCCTTCAGGAGCTCCGCGGGAACTCACGACCTCAGCTAAGGTAAGCTGCAACAGCAAAACTTGCCACCAGACTCATGGATACACAAAGGCGCACACTCAGTTTCGCATAGAAGAATAAAAACTATGATTTGTTTACATGAGGGGATCCCCCTCTCAAAATGCTCTTACAATCCTTAGGGGCCACACCCAAGTTTTTGCATACAGGGTAAAACAGCGGGGGAACATGGGATCAGCCAGATATGTCGCTCGCCGCGTCCCCCAGGTTGTTGTCAGACGCACCGCTGGCGTCGCTATCACCATCGCTGGCACCGCCTCCACCTTCGCCGTCCCCGGCATCACCGTCGTCAACCATGTCTCCTTCGTCCGCCGCGACTACCACTGCGTCGTCCTCAGAAGCGAAGGCCCTGACCAGCGCATCCACGTTGTCCTCCACCCACCGCGCCAGGTCGCTCCGGATGGCCGCAGGTATGGGGGCAATGGCGGCATCGAAGTCGAAGTTGGGGAAGGTGTTCTGAAGATGGCGGAAGACGCGGGAGAACGCGCGCCCGAGCAGGCCCCGACTCCTCTCTTCCACGAGCTGGCGAGCTCTATCAGATCGAGCTTCGAGACGCGTCACCGCATCGGAGAAGAAGGGAAGATGGCTGGAGTAGTCGTCCATATGGGGATGAGGGGCATTCTCGTCACAGATATGGCCCAGCGCGGTGTTAGCCCTGTTCCTGAGGACCTGGAGCATGGGGGCGTGCTCGCGCTCCAATGTCTGCCACTGAAGCACTTCCTCCCTGTTCTGCCGCGCAACGGCCTGGGTGTCAACAACCCGTTTCCGAAGAGAGAGCAGCTCGGTGCGGGCGGAGGCCAACCCCGCCCGCGCCGTGACTAGGGCAGCTGCTGTGGCCTCCTCTCGACTCTCTACCTCAGCTAGCCTGGGCCTAAGGGCAGCGGCCCTACCTGCAGCCTCCGTCTCCGCAAGCTGCAGCTTCAGGTCATGCCTACCCTCAAGACCCGCGCAAACCTCGGCCACCTAGCGATCGACCTCCTCCTGAGCCTTGAACTCGCGTGCACCAACGTCATCTTCCGGTTGGGCAACTTGACGCTCCCTCGTCTCCAACCGCTCAAGCTCGAGGCTACGCTCCATGGCTTCCATTGCCAACGCCTCCTCGCGCCTCCGGACCTCTTCTTCTTCGGTGGGCGTCCCCCTCAGCGACGCAAGGGCGGCTTTGCGCGCCTCCACCTGCTGCTCCAGGGACGCACTCCAGGCCTGGAGCTCCCACGCGTGCTTCTCCGCAGCTTCGCGACGGCGGTTAGCCTCACGAGCCTCCTCCAAAGCTCGGGAGCAAGCCTCACAAGAGACCTCAAGAGACGCCTCGGCCTTCGCGTTTTCGAGATCACGCTGATGGTGCCCAAGGTTGATAGCCACCTTCAGCTTATGCCGTTCCTCCGCCAGCCGAAGACCCTCAGCCTTAAGGCGCGCGTCGACGTCCGCGACTTCACCGCTGAGCTGGTTCATCCCGCCCATCGCCTCCTGGAAGAGCCCGTGGCGAACGACGCTCTGTTCGTGCTCAAACTCAAGCGCATGGCCCGTCTCGTCCTCCACCACGGGGGCTGCGGGAGAGGCCTGAAGTGGTGCGCCCCCTCTCGGCAGGGGGCTGGGGGCTGGCGCTGCCCCAGGCGCCAGCCAGGCCTCGCGAGGGGCCCGAACTAGACGGGGCCCGCTGCTTGAAGAGGAGCCAAAGACTGAAGCCAACAAGCCACGTTCCATGACCAGAGGAGGGGTCTGGGGCACGCCCGCCAAGCTCCAAGCGAGGCCGCGAAGGAGGGGCGACGAGGCCGCGGGCTCAAGGCGCCACGGAGGCGAGCGCGCATCTCCAACCAACCCCGCACCAGGGGCGGTGCGCGGGCTCGTGGCGCTCAAGGCCAGCGGGGGAGTCGAGGAGAGAGGAGGCTGCTCCTCAGGAGATGTAGCGGCCTTGGCGGAAGGGACCCTGAAGGACCACCGTCAGGAGGGAAAGCGACACTCAGGAAACCATGAAGATGCACTACTTACTCGTCAATGGTGATGTACTTCCCCCGCTTCAACGGCCCGGAGATGCCACCGCAGCTGCTCGGGGACCTCTCCCTCTTCCGGAGCTTCTCAAAGTCCATGCAGAGCCGACCAAAGCATTGGACATGGCGACCAGTGCGAGGTGTGGCAGGATAAGCACTTGAAGGGACAGCCTCAGGGGCGCCAAGCTGAGGAGAGACGACGGGCGCCATGTCGCAGCGACCTGCCGAGGTCTCAGGAGCTTCGGCCTCAGGAGTCGCACGCTGTGTCGCCCTCGCAGCTGCCGCCCTAGGACAAGAATCGCGGACTCCCGAGGGTGACGCCTCGGGAGCCCCAGGTGGCATCAGCACCATGGTGCTAGGGCCGCTGGCCTCGGACAGTGCTCGCCCCCCTGTTTCCACACTCGGGGCGAGCCTGCGCCAGCAGCGAAGAGGGGAACCACGTTGACGGGGTTCTCGCGGGGCCCCACTAGGCCGTCTGGGCGCAGCCCCCACTCATCAAAGGGAGGCATGTGCTCCGCAAACTCCTCCTTGGTTAAGCAGTGATACAACAGACAACTCTTCCCAGGCATGTCGTCCGGCAACGGGTCGCCCGCCAAGACCCCAAGCACCGTCTGCCGCGTCTGAAGAGGGAGCCCGGACTCCTGAAGCCCCATATGGTCCTTGCTGTTTAGAAAGGCCCACATCGGCCGGGAATGGCGCTGAAGCGGGACAACTCGGCCGCAGACAAACTCCTTCACCACCATAGGCGCCGTCACGCCACGGTCTTTTAGCCTCTTCAGCCTGAGCCAGACTGGGACAAGGCAGGGGCTCGTGAGCTTCTCGTGGCTCCAACTGGAGTTGGGGACGGCAGGTGCCAGTGAAGGGTGGAGCAGAGGGCTGAGAGCTCCGACATCAACAAACACCCACCGTGTCCGAAACCCGTTCGTGGATGGAGGAAGCTCGAAGTCGATCCCCGCGCCTGCCGTCGCAGCCACAGCATAGAAGCTTAGGCATCCCGAGCTCTGTCGGGGGTCAATTCGATGCAACGTGAAGAAGTGGCGAGGAAGGGCCACGGAAGGGGCAATGCCCACCATGGCCTCACACACAAAGGAGAAGACGGCAAGAAGGGTCATGGATTTGGGGTCAAGATGCAGCATGTGGATCTGATAGTGTTCCAGCACTGTGTTGAAGAAGGCGGAGAAAGGAGGAACCAGACCGGCCCAAAGGGCATCGATGAAGAACGGGACCTCGGTGGCTGCCCGGTCAATACGAGCGCGAGACGCAGGCCAAGCCACTATCTTCCCCCACTCATTGAAGCTGGTGGCGATCATGGGACGCACCTTGCTGATGGACTCATCGTTGAGCACCAGAGATCGGCCAACTGCGGGCTCGACGGCCGGAGGCACACTTGTCGAAGACAGGTGCTTCTTCCCCTTGTCCGCTTGTTTCGGCGCCATGGCGATGGAGTGGGCAGAGCTCAGGTCAGATCGGAAGGAGGAGCGGAGTCTCGGGGAAGCAGAGGAATTGGGGGAGTATGGAGCAGGCAATGGAAGAATAACTGTCTACGTTGCGGTGGCCGCCTAGCCAGGCGGGTATGAAGGCACCGTGGGGAAGTGGATACGCCCATGTCCAATCAACCACCACGCGTCGACCGAGGCCACAGGATATTGGGGCCCGCGGCGCTCCGCACTTGACCTTTGGCTTCTCCTCGAAGCCAAGCCCGAGTGCGCCTTGGGCCCGTGGGCTACTGTCGGCGTTCTGGGAACAGGGGTCCCCACACTTGCCTGCCTACGACACACGGTGTGGCTCTGCAAGTGGGAACGTACGGCCCATCTTTATCAACAAGCATGCAAGACCCTCATGAGGGGCCAAGCCTCGCGAGGCGGACGCCACAAGACCTCCTCAGGGGTGGCCTCACTAGGTTGGCTCGCGAGGGGAGGAGAGATCAAGGCAAGGCAAACCTCGTGACGTGAGCCATGACGACCAAGACCAGGCGCGCGCCAGCGCGCACAGTGTCCTTGTTTCCTGTTTGGTGCTAAGGAAGCAAGCGCAGAGTACCGAGGCGTCAAGCAAAGGTTTCCATATTCGTGCAACGAGACCAAGACCAGCAGGACGGCAAGATGGAGGTCACCATGGAGCCCAAGGCGGCGTCACCACCAGAGCCTTTGGCAGGCGAAGACTACTTTTGTCAGGATAAGCTGTACTAGCTGTCCCCTTTCAAATTGGCCGTTGGTGGCTCCCTTCCCACTCAATATTTGGGGAGAGGACCAGGACCTCTATAAATAGGACTAGCCACCACCGTAGAAGAGGACAGATGCATTGAGACCTCCCTAGCTCTCACCCACACACAGAGCACAAGAACACCTCAACCTCAGGAGCCTGTTCTTCCCCTTGTAACTATTCATCCTTAGCCTAAGAGGCAATCCCCCACCACCACACTGTAGTAGGGTATTACACCACAACGGTGGCCCGAACCAGTATAAATATGTCGTTCTTTGTGTTGCGAGTTCGTCGAGTTAGCCTTTGAGATCTTAGCAAGGCTCGGACGTGCATCGGTAGGGGGAGATCTTCGTGCGCACCCCAGAGTTCAAACTTAAGGGGTTTGCCGGAACCTGAGATCCGACAATCTTGCCGGGGGAACCTGCTTCGTCCCTCTGTTCTTTGGGGTCTTGGCGTTGTTTTTGTTGGCCTTGTGCTTTGGCCTCCCTCCCTTGCCATGTTAGGTGTGGCCACAGGCGCGACTCTAACTGCCCGTGCACAAGTAAGGAGTACAAAGGAGAGCCCCTATCTTTGTACACCGACAGTGTACCTTACTAATGCTTGTAGTAGCGCCTGGGTATTTGATACTGGTTTTGTTGCTCATATTTGCAACTCGAAATAGGGGCTACGGATTAAACGAAGATTGGCAAAGGACAAGGTGATGATGCGCATGGGAATTGGTTGCAAAGTCGATGTGATCGCCGTCGGCACGCTACCTCTATATCTACCTTCGGGATTAGTTTTAGATCTGAATAATTGTTATTTGGTGCCAGCGTTATGCACGAACATTATATCTGGATCTTTTTTGATGTAAGCCGGTTGTTCATTTAAATCAGAGAATAATGGTTGTTCTATTTATATGAGTAATATCTTTTATGGTCATGCACCCTTGATGAGTGGTCTATTTTTATTGAATCTCGATATTAGTGATACACATATTCATAGTATTGAAGCCAAAAGATATAAGTTTAATAATGATAGTGCAACTTACTTGTGGCACTGTCATTTAGGTCATATTGTTGTAAAGCGCATGAAGAAACTCCATGCTGATGGGCTTTTGGAATCTCTTGATTATGAATCACTTGATGCTTGCGAACCATGCCTCATGGGCAAGATGACTAAGACTCCTGTCACGCCCAATATGCGACCCTATCCTAAAGGAACTCGAAGGTCCCACCAAGGATAGACCCGCATATTGAAACGCTTTTGCAAGGTGGATATCATTACATCAACATTACAAAATATATGGGGATACATACAAGGCATACAAATGCCGCAAGGATACATCAATACATCATACATAAGATCAACATCCGACTACGGATGAAACATAAACAGAAACTCAAATGACAACCACCCTGCTAGCCCAGGCTGCCGACCTGGAACCTATCCCCTGAACGAAGAAGAAGCAGAAGAAGAACTCCCAACAAGTAAACATCGCTCTCGCGTCATGATCATCGCACAACCTGTACCTGCAACTGGTGGTGTAGTAATCTGTGAGCCACGAGGACTCAGCAATCCCATTACCATGGGTATCAAGACTAGCAAAGCTTAATGGGAAAGGAAGGGGTAAAGTGGTGTGGTTGCAGCAGCGACTAAGCATGTATGGTGGCTAACTTACGCACATAAGAGCGAGAAGAGAAGCAATGGAACGGTCGTGAAACTAGCAATGATCAAGAAGTGATCCTGAACTCCTACTTACGGCAAACATAACCCAGAAACCGTGCTCACTTCCCGGACTCCGCCGGGAAGGGACCATCACGGCTACACACGCGGTTGATGCGTTTTAATTAAGGTCAAGTGTCAAGTTCTCTACAACCGGATATTAACAAAATTCCCATCTGCCACATAACCGCGGGCACGGCTTTCGAAGGATAATACCCTGCAGGGGTGTCCCAACTTAGCCCATGATAAGCTCTCACGGTCAACGAAGGATATTCCTTCTCCCGGGAAAACCCGATTAGTCTCGGAATCCCGGTTACAAGACATTTCGACAATGGTAAAACAAAACCAGCAAAGCCGCCCGATGCGCCGACATCCCGATAGGAGCTGCACATATCTCGTTCTCAGGGCAACACCGGATGAGACATCCTACGAGTAAAACCAGACCTCGAGTTTCCACGAGGTGGCCCCGCAGTCTACTCAGTTCGGACCAACACTTAGAGAAGCACTGGCCCGGGGGGGGTTAAAATAAGATGACCCTCGAGAGAGCGACTCCCTAGGGAAAAGAAATAGGCTCGGCAAATGGTAAAACCAAAGTTGGGCCTTGCGGGAAGAGTTTTATTCAAGGCGAACTGTCAAGGGGGTCCCATAAATCACCCAACCGTGTAAGGAACGCAAAATCCGGGAACATAACACCGGTATGATGGAAACTAGGGCGGCAAGAGTGGAACAAAACACCAGGCATAAGGCCGAGCCTTCCACCCTTTACCAAGTATATAGATGCATTAACAATATAAGAGATATTGTGATATCCCAACATAAACATAATCCAACATGGAGCAATCTTCATCTTCACCTGTAGCTAGCAACGCTATAAGAGGGGCTGAGCAAAGCGGTAACATAGCCAAACAATGGTTTGCTAGGAAGGGTGACAAGGTTAGAGGTTCATGGCAAAATGGGAGGCTGGAGGAACAAGTGAATAGGTAGCGCAGCATAGCGATAGAACGAAGCAACTAGCATAGCAATGATAGTAATGAGATCCAAGGTGACGGTCATCTTGCCTGAATCCCGCTAGGAAAAAGAACGAATTCATGAAGAAGATGAAGCCACGAAGACGAACGAATCCTCACGATCGCAACGACACGGGAACTATCGAGAAGAAGCACACAACAAGGTAAACACACCACACATGAACAAGGCATGAAGGTCAATCAAGAATGATGCATGACAAGGCAATATGAGGCTACTCACGGCAAGAAATGATGCATACAAGAACAACACATCAAAGCAAGTTTAAATGAGGCCGGAAACAACCTATAACAATTCCGGTAAGTCCTCATATGCAAATTTCGAAATTGGTCCAGAACTGAACAAGCATTTAGTTGAAGTTGTTAAACAGCAAGTTAATGAGCACCATGATGATCTACACGAAATTCTAGTCAAGTTACATATAAAGTTCATTAGATTCGGAGCTACAGCCTAAAAGATATGAGCTAGATAAGATAAATATGGCATTGATGCAAAAAGCATACAAACATCAAGCAAACACCTCAAAACAATGATGCAACATGATAATATGAGTCTACATGCAAAACTAAGCAAGTTACATACAAACATCAAGCAAACACCTCGAAACGGAGCAGCGGTGCAACACATACACACCAAACAAGACATAGTAACAATCTGTCCAAAACAGCAACTAGGCATAATGCAAGCATTAAAACAATATGCTACAGCAACTCAACTTGAAAACAGAAGGCATGGACATGATGTACAGATAAAGTAAAACAAAACATGAACACTGAGCTATCTCCAGAAATCACTAGAACATGCTCAAAAGGACATGGCAAGATTGCAAATAATAACAGGTTCCCAGACTTAGCAGAATTACTGGACATGACAGAACCAGCATCAGGTAGCAATGTTCAGAGCACGAAATCAAAATGCTACGGGAACTTAACATAGCAAAACAAGGCATGGCAGTGTTCTACTAAATGCACATGACAAAAGTCCCTTACTGACCATAAGCCAAAAAGGACCCTAAGATATGATGGCAAGCATGTAAACATAGCAAGTTTCGTTATCAGGTTTCAGACTTGACAGAAAACAGAGCATGGCAGAAACTATAATAAGAAGGCATGTTGGTGAGCTTGATTCACTCACCACAAAGAAATGCGTGACAAAACAAGCATACCTACAGCAATATGGCATGTTTATGAAGGTATCCATGGCAAGAACAATTGCATAGCATGTATGGATCAAGTACAATAAGCTTGGCAAAATTGCATATCATGTTAACAATCTGCCAGAAATATTTTATAGCAAAGGTAGAGCAAGATTGAGTCATGCTATAGCACTCCATAATTGCAAACAATTGTAGGAATGGATCAATTACAACTATAGCTACAAAACATCCTTAATGAACAACTCCAAAATATGCATGGACCTCTCTGTAGCATCAAGTTTACATGGCAACAAAATAACAGCAGACAAGGACTTAGAGAAAACACCAAGTCCCTGAAATCACAAACATTACGGGGCCTACTTTGAATGCTTGTGCTAGTCACCACAGAGATCACAAAAATACATGGTCTACACCACTGGAAATATGGCATGGCATAATTGAAAACACATGTAGAGCTCATGCCCAAAAGATGCACAGATTAAATGATACAAAAATGACAAATCTCCAAGTTCTGATAAGAACCAGCAGGTAACAGCAACTAGCCCTCTTCCAACAGAGATTTGGGCATCAAGATGACCTCTAATGAATATAGTGCAATTGAACAAAATGAAGAGCATCACCAGGCGAACAATTTGACATATAATACATGCAAAATGGATCTACGAGCAGAAAGTTACACTAGGTCAAACAAGTGCACCTAATATGGGAAAAATCTGGGACTTAGGAATAATTTCGGGGTCAACCTGCGGGCACTGTAGATCTGGATCGAGGTGCTGCTCGAGCACGGGCTCGGGCTCGCCGGGGACTTGCCGGAGGAGAGGGAGAGGGCGAGGTGCGGTAGAGGAGGGGGAACGCCGGCGGCGGCGGGCGGCGCGCCGGCGACCGGACGGCAGGGCGCGGGCGGAGGCAGAGGGAGGAGTGCGGCGGCGGGGCTAGGGCACTGGAGGCGACGCT